>NC_080427.1:90951693-91251693 GCF_029873635.1 Malania oleifera | reverse complement strand
TTTTTTTAAATGGGGTAAAAATCTAAACTTTAATGTGTTTTAATGCAAAAACTAAATGCATGGTTATTTGAAATGTCTTTTGTCTTTTGATATGCTTGAGCTATACTACTTTTATTTTAAGTTATGTATATTGTTAGGGGAAACCTTTTCAAGCTTAACCCATTTTGCTTTTATGTGTTTGTCATCATTAAAAAGGGGGAGATTATTGACTTTTTGAGTCCGATCCCTATTTTAATGCAGAAAAAACACTAGTATCTTATGTGTGTATTTAGCATTTGAATAGGTCTATTATTCAACATACACATAAAAGGACTAAACATGGAAACCAATGAAGGACTTCAAGCTTATACTCCTGGCATATTCCATGGAAAAATCAGAAGAGCAAAAGAAGAAGAGGAAGAAGATATAATATTTATTTGTAATTGCATTTAGTTTAGAAATTTTTATAATAATGCATGGCTTGTGTGATGCGATTGAAAGCTTAGATGACCATAGACTGACCTTAGGGCTCCTTAACTATCATGAAAAACCTTTTTCTAAAAAAGCCAAAATATCACAAAGGTTTTAAAATAATTTTAAGGTAAAAAACAGGGCTAAAATTGATTTTTACAAGAACCTCGGTCGACTGACCCAATTTCTTATAGTCCGACTAACCGACCATTTTTACACTTGAAAAAGCCCAGCTGATCGACCTTAGAACTTGGCAAACTTGCATACCTCAGCCGACTAGTTCTTTTAGAACAAAATAATACCAACCGACTGACACTGTTTACTCGGCCGACCGGGTTTTGAGGCCAGCCAACCGAACCTACGAAGGGTGGAAAATCGCCTAAGGTTAGCCGACCGGTGATTCCCTCAGTTGAATGAACCCTTTTGACTTTTTCAAAATACAATAAGGTTAACCAACCAACGAAATCATCACTCGACCAACCCCCTCAATTTTGGATATTTTTCAACGCTAAAATGTGTTTAATTTTAATTTAAACAAATTTAAAATACCATCCGTGTCCCCGAAGAGTCATATTTTTTATTAGTCTACAAATACCCCTTCATTACTCATTTCTTAACTAATCTTTAGATAGAAAATCGTCCCAAATATTGTGCTTGATTTTACATACTCTCTAATGCCTCTAAAGACCTTTTTTGAAGGAGAGCATTTATTTTATTTGGGCATATTTTATAGCACTGGAAAGTAGTTACTCTCACTTAAGCTTATATTTTTGAAATCATTTTGTGAGTAATCTTTGAGTTTCTCCAACATATTTTTCTTGATAAATATTTTTGAGGAAACTTCATATAACTTGTGGATTTTTGCAAATTTATTGCAAGATTCAAAAGATCATATAGTATTTATTGCAAAAACATTTTTGAGCATAAATCTTAGCTTCTCCAAACACTTTTCATTGCTAAATCTTTGTCGGAGAAAATATTGGTGACATTTAGAACTTTGAAGTTCTTATTGCATATTTCACCTCATATCAAGATCATTTTTGCAAAAACCATTTGAAAGAAAAACCCTAGGTTCTCTTACACTCTTCATTGAAAATATTTTGGAGAAATATTTATTAGGGTTTGAATCTTTGAGTATTCATCATATATACATTTTATTCAGAGAATGCAAAAATTCTATTGAGAAAAATACATACTCGACTGAGCTTAAAATCATATCAACTGAGAGTGCATTTTTAGAGCTTTAATTTGTATATCTCTACTTTTGTAGAAGCATATCTTTGTACATAATTTTTATTATCTTTGTATTCCAGACGTGGCCTGAAAAGGAATACACCATCTTGTAAGGTGTACTGGTTTGGCTCTAACCCGGTTAGGTGAGTTGAGGAGACCCTGCCTCATAATAAGATTTGGTTGTGGTTCAATCCCGTAATTGAGCTAAGGTGACTCCGCCTCATAAGGAGAAATAAGTTTGGCTCAGCTTGGTAAATTGAGTTAAGGTGACTCCACCTTATAAGAAGAACTGGTTTCGCTTCGCCCATAAGTGAACAAAGGAGACTCCGCCTCGTAAGGAGTATTGTAAATGGTGTCACTCCGCTTGGTTAAGTGAGTATTTAGTGGAATCTTCTTGTTGGTTAGCTTGAGGCGGGGATGTAGGCTAGATTGGCTGAACCTCGATAAAAATATCGTGTTCAATTTCTCTTTCCCTATACTCTTTACTTTCCGCACTTGTATGCATTTTCTGAAACTATTGTGAATGTTTCATTTGTATTAAATATTTACATATGAGAATATTTGTGGGAACTGAGATTGCTTTAAAAGATCCTAGGTCGTGTAATACTATTTGTGGTTCATAATTAGGACATAAGTGACCTAAGAATTTTTTAAATATCCAATTCACCCCCCTTTTGGGAATACATGTTGACCTTATAGGTCATATCCCGTTTTGATAATGACAAATAGATTTGTATCTTACCAGTGTCTTGAGTTTTTGGTCAGGACTATTCTTAGCACGCAATGACAAAGATACAGATGATGCCATAAGAGAACTCAATGCTCACACCATATGATGGCGTTTGGAGAAGCAAAGGAAATGAAGACCACTATTCTCAATTGTATTTTCATTTAAATTTGTTGGTCTATAATAATATGCTTTGTAATAATTGTATTACATGCATGGTTGGATGCATAAGTTCAAAAGACCGTAGAATGACCTTAGGGATCACCTTCGATCGACCGACGTCGGATTTTTTGGGTTAACTCAAGGCCCTTGATTGACCTTAGTTCACTTCATGAAAAATCCCCTCAAGCCTAAATGCAAAAATATAAAAATAGGGATAAAATTATATAAGCTCAAAAGAAGAAGAAAAATTTTCAAAGGACCTCGGTTGTCTGAACCATTGGCGTTGTAAATGCCTCAATAGACCGACCAGCCAAAAAGTCAATATGTTGACCTGGCTCGGTCGACCAAACCAAATTGAACACACCGTCCACAGTCAACTGAACTATGGCAGTCATAGTTCCTACCTTCCACGGGTGACGGAACATTTAGTTCAAAATATGCCTCGGCAAATAGAAGCTCGTGAGCCGAAAAATCGAATCGGTGAACGAGCGATCGAACCTCAAAGGTTTGGGAAATCGCCTATGTTCGATTAACCGACCGTTTCCCATAGAAAACCAAACCTTGCAATAATTTCAAAAAGGTTGTTCTATTCCGTCGACTGATGATGAGGGTCGATCAATCGAACCTCTTGGGTTGAAAATTTTTAAGTACGATAAAACGAGGTTAATTTTCATTAACCTTTATTAAACTTTTCTAAAATGACTCTTGTGTCCCCCAATGGTTATAGTTTGTTGAATATCTATAAATACTCATTCATTTGGGGAGATTAAGGATTGATTAGAAAAACTTGATTAACAAAAACTCTCTCAAAATCTTTGCAAATTTATTTTATACTCTTACTTATGCAAGCTTACATTTTTACTCTTATTGATTCTCTCTTGCAAAATCATTTTAGTAAAAGTGTTTTAGGATCATCCATTTCATTTATAAAAGCTCACACTTTCATTGTACATTCCTATTTGAAATTGATTTTTAGAAGAGTGAGCTAGAGTTTTTCCTTGGTATTTAATCCATAGTTCTTTTGGGAAAACTCTTGAGCTTGTGAGTTTTGCATTCTTGTTGCAAGATTCAAGTGCTTGTCTTGTTCTATTGTCTATTTCATTTTTGACAAGTTAGAATTTGAATATCTCTTATACTTGATACTTGAAAAATTATTCTTGAGATATTGGTTTATGCTCTAAAGATCTTTGAGATTATTTCTTGTGATTGATATACATATATTGACTCAAAGATTTATTCACAATGCTCTCACATATGAATTGTTATAGTTGCATATAGCTGAGAGTTGGGATATAGACTTCACTGATCTTATGCATTCATATCATACTTAAGTGTAATTTGTTGTTGTATTGTGCGTATTGGTGCATATCTGCTTATTGGAGAAGCACGTATATTGTACACAAAAATTATACTAATTATCCGTTGTATTCCAGGCATGGCATGAGGGGGTGTTAATCTAGCCCAAAAGGATTGGTTGTAAAGGTTGAGGTCTACCCTGGTAATTTGACTTGGTGTTGTAAACGGTGTCGCTCCACCCGTTAAGTGAGCAATAGTCGAATCCTTGGGCTTGGGAGCTAGAGGCGGGGATGTAGGCAATATTGGCCAAACCCCAATAACATATCTTGTGTCTACTATTAAATTCTTGCACTTTAATCTCTTGCACATGTTTGCTTATATTTAATTTATTATGAATGTGTGCATGATTTAAATATTTTGAATGATTGAGATAAACTGAGCTTGCTGTACTTGCCATGATTATCTGCTCAAATAAATTCTTGTTGGGTAATTGGTGTTTGTTTAGATAGACCCTAGGTTGAGTTATACTGTCGGTGATTTGGATTTGACCTAGCAAGGATAATTTTTTAAATATCTTATTCACCCCCTCCCCCCCCCCCCCCCCAAAATTTTGGGAATACACCAATTCCAACAATTGGTATTACAGCCTTATTGCACTAGACTTAAATATTTTTGCAAAAACATTGCCATGGCTCAAATTGATGTATCCCCATTCGGTGAGGGACAATCACCTTCTAGGCCTCCTATATTTTTTGGTGTCAATTACATCACCTAGAAAATTAGAATGAGCGTATTTATAAAATCAATGGATCGGATGGCCTGGCAGGTGATTGTTAATGGATGAAAATGACATTAGGTTAATGCATGCGAATTCATATGGCATGGACATGTTATATCTTGCATTACATTCTAATATTTTTTTTTGATATTATGGCATGCAATAGTGCATAGGAAATCTGGGATTAACTCGAAAAGAAATATGGAGAATCCCAAGAGAAGGAGATCGCCACTCGAGAAGCCTTAAGATTAAACGATCAGGTAGTGGCAAATCATGAGCAAGTAGTTTTAGCAGATAACGAGGTATATGATCTTCACTCAAATTTTATTGATGATTCCAATAGTGAAAAGTTCTATATATCATGCGTTGAATCATCAGATGCCTCTTGTGGAAATTCTGCTGAATTGTGTTGTAGTACTGTTGATAATGCAGGCGCTGATTCTTTTAATGATTTGTGTGTTGAATCTTGTGATGAATCATGTGCATATGATATTGGAAGAAAGATATCTTATGAAAATCCTCAAAAAAAAATTATTAATACTCATAAGATTACAGTTAGGATGTCTAAGCAAAAAATCTTATTGGAAAATAAGAATAAGAGGCTCGTAAAACAATTGAAAGATTTAAAGGATTATCATGCCAGCTTAGAAAAGAAAAAGATTCATAAGATATTTAACATTATCTGCGTAGAAAGAGAAATTGGTGATTATTCTAGAGTCATACTCAAAGTTAAATATGAAAAGAATAATCATGCTAAACCCTTAGGAGGCAATAGAAATAAGTCTTTCAAAAAGGGTTCATCCTTCACATCCCATAAGCTTTTTAATACCTCATCCACTGTAAATGGAATGAGTAAGCATAATTCTTCACATATGCATAAAACTTGTGTTGACTCTACGAGTCCAATCCTGTTTTGATAATGACAAATCACTTGGTATTTGATTTGTGCATCGAGTTTGTGAACAGGAACTATATTAAGCATGCACGGAAAGATAATGAGTCATGGAAGCCTTCAAGTAAAGCTTACACATCTTGGCAAGTACCATGGAACTCAAATAGTACAAGAATCAAGATACAAGAGGCAAATTTGAAGAATCTCTTGGGAATGGGTATTTAGAGCTTATGTATTTACATTATCATATGATTTATTTTGAAGCTCAAATATAACTTAGAGTGATTTTAGGTTTCATGCATATCATGTATATCATTAGGGAACCTGTATGAACTTAGAAATGTTTTCAAATCATTGAAAAATATGTTTTATAAAAGACCCAAGAAGAGAATCAAAGCAGATTTTTAACTTAGAAAAGAAAATTTGAGAAAAAGGGGAGTTCGGTCGCCTGAACTTTACTTCAGTAGCCTAAAGAATAAGTTCGGTAGCTTGAAGATTAAGTGCAGTTGCTTGAAGAATTAAATGGGAAAGACAGAACCTGGTAGAGGTACTTCGGTCGCCTGACCCTAGAACCTTAGGCGCCTGAAGTTGTCACTTTAGGAGCCTGAACCCCAGTTTGGTTGCCTGAACTTGCGGGAAAGCCTAAAAAAAATCAGATTTTTATTAAAAACACGTGAGCTATCTGATTGATCCAACGACTGAGATCAATCTTAAGGGTCATACACTATATATATTAAATGTCTAAACCCTAGAATAGATGTTGAGACACAAAGAAAGAAAAGAACACACCTTGTTGCAAGAATGTTGAAAATCTACTCTTAGTGCTATACGATTGCTTACTTCTCAATCTCTAATCTTCAAGCTTGAGCAAATCAACTCAGACTCTCAAAGGGAACTTGTTTATTCTACTGTACTTCAATCTAGTATTGAGGTTTGATCTTTCAAGTTTATATTCTTAAGAAATTCTCATCTCATTGCTTGTTCTTGACTAAGTATTGAAAAGTTTTGATCTTGAGTGTATCAATTCATGTAAAATATATTTCTGAGAAGATCATTACTTGAGAAAACTTATTTAATTTGGTTGATTGATTTTTTGATTCAGGTGGGTGTTCTTCAAAGGATTTATATTTTGATATATTAAAGCTTGATTAAATATCGCTTGTTTTCAAGACAAAGATTTTGTTAACGAGTTCACTTCAAAAATACTTTTGCATCTTTACAAAAGCGAACCAAGAACCCTATTTAACTCCAAGGCATTTCAAATATATTTTAACTTGTGATTTTTGAATAAATCGGGATTCGTGTGTTGATGCATAATCATTCATATAACGATTGTATCGTTTTTATACATTCACGAGCTTCAAGTTATATCATATGTTAATGTGTTAGGAATTTGAATTGTACTCACAAGCTTTTGTTAGAAGCATTGTTTTGAGTGTTATTTTACAGATTCTATTGTATACACCATTCGGTGTGTGAACCGGTGTGTGAGGAGAGAGTTGTATCTCTTATAAGCAGCGGAGTAGGAGGAAGTTGTACCTCTTGTAAGCAGCGGATTGTACGGGAAGCTCCGTCCCACTTTAAGGAGCAGGGTTTTTAGTGAATCCTTGAGTGGTTGCTCAAGGCGAGGACGTAGGTCGGGTTGGCTGAACCTCGTAAAATCACGTTTGTCTTCTCTCTTCCTTTTACTCTTTATTTTCCACATTATATTTATAATCAAGTATATTGCATGCATAGATAGGATTGCCACACTCACACGTAATTGAGCAACTAGAAGTAGTTGGTAAACTTATAAGAAGTGTGTGAAAGAAAATTAAGTAGCTTATTTTTTTTAATATCCAATTCACCCCCCCCCCCCTCTTGGTATTACACCTTAATCAACAACTTGCTTATTCATTGTAATGATATGGCACACTAAATTTACCTACCTATGTAGAAGTGCCAGGGGCAAAGACAAGAGAATGAAATGGATAATCAGCAAAGAAAACCCCTTATGACCTAAGGAAAAATGGATTCCAATTGGAATCACATAATCATTTAATTCATCATTTACTCTTAGGTTGAGGGGGAGTGTTGACTAAAGCCTTCAGAAGTGGTTCGGGTTTCAAATGTAAAAACTTAGTATATGTCCACTATTCAAAATTTTACATACTAAGAATCTTGAAAAATTAAGTCAATGCAGAAATTCAAGCAAAATATCCAACCTGAACATAATACATATACATATCATAATGATTGGATAAAATGTGAGAATATTGGAAAAAGTATGCTTGAAGTCAATAATCCACTTCCAAATAGACAAGGCAATTGTGTCTGATATATATTTTCTAATGTTTAGCTCATGCTTAAATATAAACATCTTAAGTTAAGCATACTTTGTCCATTTTACAAAGTTAAGGTTTAGGGATTCGTCTCACACTATATATCCTTTATCCCTAAGCTTATCTTTAAACCTAAAAGCCTGGATCAAAGTTTAGCCATCACTCTAGGCTTAAGCACTATTGATCATAAACACCTATTCTACTAGTGCCAGTTAATAGGTATCCTTATGATTATATCTAAAGGATGCTTTCTAATCTCCAAAGAGCATTGTTGACAACTGGCATATATATCCTTAATGCTTTTTTCCCAAGCCTGGACATGATTACTTGAACGAAAATATTTTGAAAAATGTCTGGCATCTTCTAAATACTCTTCTACTCTTAATAGAAATTTAAATCCTTAAGAGCATTTATCATATACTAATATCATAAGCTCTCAAAATTTAAGTCTAATCTATTAGAGCCTTATAACCTGAGAGATGAGTTGAATGACTAAGTTGGCTGCTTTAGGTACTAATCTTGATGAATGCATAAATTTCAAGAAGACCTATGCACATGCGGTTTAAATTGAAAGTCATTCGAGCTTGTGCCTCATACGCATTGAAATTCCTACGAAAAGAGGCGAGGTAGGCTTATAGCCCTGAAGAAGTATTGCATATGACTTTTTGGTCCTCTAAGCCCAAGAATCCAAAGCTAACTTCAAGTCATTGAAAATCTTAAGAACACTTGGCTAAGAATTTGAAGAATGGAAAATGCATAAGATAGTGATAGCATATAACTCAGGGAGAGCATTTAACTCTCATGACTATACAAATTAAATGCTCTCATAATTATATTTTGCGTCTATATGCCTTATAAGATCAGCACTATAGCATACTATCCACATATTGTTGGTTGAATAAATTCATGTGATGGACAGTTAGCATTTGATCACTGCACTAAACTCTTACTATCCAATTTTTGATTAATTCTTCTATTGTCTTATGGATAGTTATTTTTATTCAAATGCTTTTGACTACTAAAATGCATGCCTGTATTAAATGCATCCTGGATGGCAGATGCAGTGTTGTGTATTGCTTGCTAGTAGTGGATCTAAGTTTGCATGCTGTTGAAACTCCTAGGTTATCTAGTGCATGATTTAATGTTTAGCGGGTTTGGGAAATGTCCTATTTACAGATGACATGCTGTTGGAATTTCATCAGATATTTCCCAAAATAATCAAATCATGTGCTAAAAGTTGATGCATGCACATATAGAACTCGATTTAAATTTGAATTGCTTGCATGCATGCTTATACACATTGCTCAAATTAACAAGTAATATCTGAAGCTTGTGTATACTATCGAATTCATTGCCGGTTAAGTGATTTAAAGCATTAGATTTAAATGGCATCTGGATGATGCAAAACCTTTTAGATTTATATGATATAACCAAGTTTTGAAAGCAGGTTCCTATGGAAAAACATTCTATTTTTAAACAAAATGCTGCTCAATTTTTTCTAAAACTCATCTCCAACTGCATACATCTTATGTTTTATAAAACTTAAACACTATGGGCTTACTTGCTTCATTGTTTTGTTTTTGAATCCAAAGATTTGCTTACGTTCCTAGAACATCACATTGTGTGCTTCATGACTATATCCAGTGTGGATTGTTCTGGTGAATTATGAACACCTTGCTGGACTTGATTTCAAAATTATGTTGCTTGTATGTTTCATAAATTCTTATTTGAAACAAGTTTGGTTCTCAAATTGAAAGGGGGAGCTTCAATTTTTTAAATTCCATCGCCTATGGCTCACCAAAATTTTTTTTTGTTAAACATAATCCCCAATACTTGTTGATTATTTCCAAAAGGAGATTCCTCTCAAAGCCTATTTTGCAAGAAATGATCTTAAATGATAAATTTTTTATCTCTTGCTGCTACTTTATAAGCTTAAAAATATTCGTGACTTGTTTTCAAAATTTTATTCTTTTAGTCATAAAGCTCAAATTTTTTAAGAATAGATAGAGTGCATAAACTAAGGAGGAGCTACTTAACTTAAAAATCTACGACTCTAAAAATTTAGACAATCTCTCACATCAATTATTAATATACTTCATACTTTGTGAGATTACTTTTTTTATCCATTTTGCACTGCATGACAGTACTATCTTTTGGATGTTGGATATAATGTCCTTATGATATAAATTGCTTTGATCCCTACTAGACTGCTTGAGTTGATTGATGAGGATTATTATAACCTTTTTGTTGAAATCAATCAGGCCACTGATATATAGATTTTTTAAGGAAATGCTCTATTTTCAAACGGCATGCTACTAAAATTTCAAAACTCTTCCCAACAATTTATCTTGTATTTGAACGACTATTATCCAATGCATGCTTACGAGCTTCTATCTAAGGTTATTTTCAAATGATTATATTTTCTGTACCTTAGCCCTTTTGTTGATGCCAAAAGGGGGAGAAGTAGGAAAAACTAGGTAAACAATTACAATTTGATTGCATGATTTTTTGTCTTCCTTTCCTTATATGATTAAGCTTTATTATAAATTCCTATTATGCATATTCGTAAGGGGAGCCTTTCAAGGCTATACCCATTTTTTCTTAATGTATTAGTCATAACACTCTCACGTATAAATTGTTATAGTTGCATGTAACTGAGAGTTGGGATATAGACTTCACTAAGCTTATACATTCATATTATACTGAAGTGTAATTTTTTGTTATATTGTGCGTATTCATACATATTTGCTTATTGGAGAAGCGTATATATTGTACATGAAAACTATACTAATTATCTGTTGTATTCCAGGTGTGACCTGAGGGGGTGTTAATCTAGCCCATAAGGATTGGTTGTAAAAGTTGACGTCAGTCCTAGTAATTTGACCTGGTGTTGTAAACGGTGTCGCTCCACCCATTAAGTGAGCAGGTGTTAATCTAGCCCATAAGGATTGGTTGTAAAAGTTGACGTCAGTCCTAGTAATTTGACCTGGTGTTGTAAACGGTGTCGCTCCACCCATTAAGTGAGCAATAGGGGAATCCTCGGTCTTGTAAGCAAGAGGCGGGGACGTAGGCAATATTGGCCAAACCCCGATAACATATCTTGTGTCAGCTCTCTTAAATTCCTGCACTTCAATCTCCTGCACTTGTTTGCTTGTATTTAATTTATTATGAACTCGTGCATGATTTAAATTTTGTGAATGATCGGGATAAACTGAGTCTGCTATACTTGCCATAATTATCTACTTAATTAAATTCTTATTGGATAATTGGTATTTGTTTAGATGAACACTAGGTTAAGCTATACTGTCGGTGATTTGGATTTGACCTAGGAAGGATATTTTTTTAAATAACCAATTCACCCCCCTTTTCGGAATACACCAATTCCAACAATACACCACTCATATCAAAACCAAGAAGAAGCAAGAAGGATAGGCAACTAATGTACAATCATCAGGCGACTGATGTGTTGTTGACGTTGTTAATAAACAGACAGAACAGGAGCAGGCGACTGAACCCTTAAGTCTAGTCAACTGACTCAGCACAGACTTTCAAAATGCACTAATTTTAAAATGCTTACGCGATTGACCCTCATTCCTTAGTCGACTGAAGTCCATGTTTTAACTTTTAAACAACACTGATAAAGTTTTCAAAATTGATTTCTTGGTTTCCAAACATAGAGAAAACTTGCGAAAAACGATAAAAAACCCTTGTGCACTATTTATATGTATTATTCTCACACATTAAGGCAACAAAAAACTTGCATACAATTCATGTTTTGAGTTATACTGCTGAAAGCTATTTTGAAAGTGCTGTTGTGTTCTTGCTGAAATTGCACACGAATTTTTTATTCAAACTCTCGAAATCCACAATCTTTATTCAGAATACTGGTGATACAATCTTGAGCTTCAACTTATTTATTGTTTCTTGTGGGCCTAATAAGGCTTACAATTCTTATTTTGACGATAACAAATCAATGATGTGTTTAATATGGTTCAAGTGTAAGTTTTTCAAGAAAGTGACAAAGCTCAAATGCATAAGGAAGCCTATGGATCACAAAGAATTCTTGAAGAACATAGTAAAGCTTATTGATTACAATGAGCATGAGGAATAAAGTTATATTGGTGAAAATCTCAAAGAAAAGATTAAAACCATAAAGATGATGAAAGAACAAGATTGAAGATTAAAGAATTATATTTTTAAGAATGATCTAAATGTAAGTACTTCAAAGTTAATTTCAAGTATAAATTGGTTTGAAGCTATTAGAAATTCAAAAAATATAATTTTATATATATACTCTAAAGAATATTTTTATAAACAATGAAAAGAAAATTTTATGAAAAAATAATTTTTTTTCAAATATTGAAGGGCCAGGCGACTGCCACATTAAGAAAGAGGTTTTTCAAAAAGTCAGTAGCTAGACAAGCGACTGCCTAAACCTGTCAGGTGCCTGCATGAACAAGCTAGGCAACTGCCTTGGTTCTGGCAGGTGACTGCCAGCATTATGTGTTGAGAGTTTGTTCTTTGACAGACGACTACCACTCGAACGTTGGCATTAAATCTCTCCACGGGAAGAATTTTTAAACCACGTTTTTGGACATAATTAATTTAAAAAATTGGAAACGATTTTTGGGAATCTTTAGGAGTAATTGAATGGCTTCTAAACATCTATAAATAGCTCAAATCTTCAAAGTTGTTTTTCGAGAGAGAACAATTTAGCAATACTAAAAGGTTTTTGAAATTAAGCAATCTTCAAAGGCTTTCAGATCCAGAAATCTTCAAAAGGTTTTCAGATCTAGAAATCTTCAAAAGGTTTTCAGATCCAGCAATCTTCAAAAGGTTTTTAGATCAAGCAATCTTCAAAGGTTTTTAGATCAAGCAATCTTCAAGCATTCAAAATTCTCAAAGGATCAAAAACTCTCTTGTGTTCAAATTACTGATTTGTTACCGATTTATACTTTGAGGCAAAGTTTTCAGAAGTCAAAATCTCTCATCTTTTGAAAATTATATTGGTGATTCATACTAAGTATTAAGCTTCAAATTCTTTTATATTTGAATTACCTTGAAGTATCATTGTTCTGATTATTGTACTAATCAACTCTGCTGTAAGAGTTTTATTTTGTACACAAAATTTCTTTATCTTTATTCTTAGATGATTCAGGTTGTTGAATCGTTGGACCAAACGAGGGATCGTTGTTTGGAGAGGCAGGCTCTAGCCTAAGAGAAGGAGTGGTTGTAAACAAGTTTTGTTCCACCGAGTAACGGAACTGATATAGTGGAACCCTTTAGTGTTTTTCCAAGGGCGAGGACGTAGGCTGTGTTGAAGCCGAACCTCGTAAAAATCTAGTGTCTTTCTCTCTACTGTACTTTATATTATTCACTTGCTATTGTTGTATGGTTTAAAAGTGTAGGTTGCAAGTTTTTTTTAAAGTGAGAAAGAAACAAAGGTACTTGATATTTAGAAAGTACATTTTGATTAACCATTTGCAGAAACCCAAAAGGGAAGTACGTTGGTTAATCTACGGAAATCTTGATCGAGTGAAGTGCATACTAAAAGCTTACAAGGAAATCAACAAAAGCTCTAATATTCTTGGTTGAGTGACTAAATTACTTTGATTTCATTTGTGAATTTAAATTTCTGTATTTTTTAAGTGCGACTATCATTTATATATTTTGTTTTCTGGGTATTAAAATCAAAAGCTTAAAAATCATTAAAATTTAAAAGAATCCAATTCACCCCCCCCCCCAGCGCCCTTTCTTGGGAAGCTATTCCTTATTTCAATTTGTATCAGAACCTAGTTATAGAAATTCTTAACAAGAAACTATAAAAAGATCTAATGGCTATCATTGGAGTAGCACCCTTTGGTGAAGGACAGTCCTCAACCCGTCCACCAATCTTTTGTGGACACAATTATACTTTTTGGAAAAAAAGAATGGAAATATATCTCCAACACATGGATTGGAAAGCTTGGGAAGTTGTTATGGATGGAAATCTTATCCCCACTAAGTTGGTTGATGGAAAACATACTCCAAAAGAAAAGAAAGACATGACCGACTTAGATTATAAAATGCTTCAAATAAATGCAAGTGCTATAAATGCATTATATTGTGCATTGGATGCAAATGAGTTTAATTGAGTCATGGCCTGCAAAACAGCTAAGGAGATTTGGGATAAACTAAAAGTAACTTATGAAGGAACCGTTGATGTTAGAGACAATAGGATAGACATGCTAACAAGTGAATACGAAGCATTCAAAATGAATTCTGATGAAACAATATCAAGCATGTACACCAGATTTACCCACATAATAAACTCTTTAAGTGCCTTAGGAAAAACCTATACTACATATGAAATGATCAGAAAAATTCTAAGAGGCCTACCCTCTATTTGGGAACCAAAGGCCACAGCTATCACGGAAGGAAGAAACCTTAAGACTACTGCTCTAGATGAACTTATAGGTTCACTTCTTACTTATGAAATGACATTGAAAGAAAGGAATCCGGAGCCAAAACATAAAAGATCCATAGCTCTAAAAGCATCTAGTCATAGCACTAGTGAAGAAGAAAGCGAAACAAGGGACTTAGATCAAGATGAATCGGCATTCATTACTAAGAGACTGGGAAAATTCTATAGAAGAAATAAAAGTTTTCCTAGAAATTTTAATAAAAAGAAAACTGAAAAAGGAGATACAAGTAGGAAAGAAAATAAAGGTAAGAATGAACTACTAAGCTGTTATCATTGCAAAAAGCCAGGGCATATTAAACCTGAGTGTCCATTATTCAATAAAGACAAGAAGAAAAAGAAGGAAGCAATGAAAGTCACTTGGGATGACTCAAGCTCCAACGAAACTGAATTCGAATCAAGTGAACAAGATATGGAAAATATATGCTTCATGGCGAATGACGAAGAGGTAAACTCTTATTACTCTTCAACCTCAAAATGAGTCTTGTGATGAGTCATGTGATAGTTTGCCTTCTTATTAGGAATTACAAACTGAATTATTTTCACTACATAAAAGATTTATAAAAGTGTCTAAAAGAAATATAACTTTGAAAGATCAAAATCAAGAACTAGTAAAGCAACTTGAATCATTCAAAGTTATAAAAGAAAATTGAAAAACTTATATTAAGAAGTTTGAAGAAGAAATAAACATAGCAAAACAAGAATTAGATAAAACTCATAAAAATGATTTGAATAAGAAAAATTTAGAAATAAATGAACTCAAAAAGATAGTTGAGGATAAAAAAAAGATTATCTATAATTTTACAAAAGGAAAAGAAAACTTTGAAAAGATGATTGGACAGCAAAGGCTTCATGGAAATGAAGAAGGAATAGGCTACAATGACAAAGCAAATAAAAGGAATAAAAAGATATACATGGGATATTTTGTTAAGGAAGCTAAATTTTATGCTAGCACTTCATCAAATAACAAACATGAACACACCACTTGCTATATGTGCAAGACTAAAGGTCATGTGATGTTCAATTGCCCATTAAAGAAAAAATATGTTAAAGTTCAAGGAAAATGGAAAGCAAATAGTGGAATCAACAACAAAACAAAGAAAATCAAAAGAATTTGGGTTCCAAAAACTAACATATAGTGTCCCTTATTGTAGGTTTGCCTTAGGACAACAACAACAATGGACAAATGGTACTTGGACAGCGGATGCTCAAGGCATATGAACGGTGACAAGACCAAGTTCACTACCTTAAAACAAAAGGATGGGGGATATGTCACCTTCGGCGACAATGCCAAAGGTAAAATTGTTGGTATTGGGAAAATTGGTAAAGAATCTTCACTCACTATAGATAATGTGCTATTAGTGGAAGGACTAAAACATAATCTTTTAAGTATTAGTCAATTAAGTGATAAAGGGTTCGAAGTAATTTTCATGAAAGAAAAATGTGTTATCCAAAATCCCAAAAATAAAGAAACCTTGTTTATGGCTCATAGAATAAATAATGTTTACTGTATAAATCTTGAGAAAATAGCAAATCAAAACATAACTTGTTTAACAGTTATGAATGAAGTAAGTTGGTTATGGCATAGGAAACTAGGTCATGCTAGCATGGACCTACTATCTAAATTATCTAAGAAAAATCTTGTAAAAGGATTACCAAACTTTAAGTACATAAAAGAAAAGATGTGTGATGCATGTCAAAAGGGAAAACAAGTAAAAACAAGTTTTAAAAAGAAAAAATTCATATCCACCAAAAGACCCCTAGAACTCTTACACTTAGACTTATTTGGTCCAACTAGAATCTTAAGCTTAGGTGGAAAACAATATGCTTTTGTAATAGTAGATGATTTTTCAAGATTTACTTGGGTAATCTTTTTAGCAAACAAAGATGAAACTTGTAACCAATTAATAACCTTATGCAAGAAATTACAAAATGAGAAAGGCTATAATGTAACAAGCTTTATAAGTGACCAAGGAAGAGAATTTAAAAATAAGGAAGTTGATAAATTTTGTAATGAACATGGAATAACTCACAATTTTTCAGCACCTAGAACTCCACAACAAAATGAAGTTGTTAAAAGGAAAAATAGAACTTTGCAAGAAATGGCAAGAACAATGCTAATGAAAATAGTATATTTAAATATTTTTGGGCAGAAGTTGTAAATACAGCATGTCATATTGTAAATAGGGTATCAATAAGATCAAAAATAGATAAAACACCATATGAACTTTGGAAAGATAGAAAACCTAATATATCCTACTTTCAGGTATTCGGTTGTAAGTGCTTTATATTAAATACTAAAGATGATCTTGGAAAATTTGATGCAAAGACGAATGAAGGTATTTTCTTAGGTTATTCCACAAATAGTAAAGCTTATAGGATTTATAATAAAAGAACTTCTACAATTATGGAATCAATCCATATAACTTTTGATGAATCAAATCATTATGACATTAAAGATATGAATGAAAAGAAGTCACTTCACGAAAGAAAGAAGTTCTTGAAATAAAAGAAGAAAAGAATAATGATGCTCTAAATGAAAACTTTTCAGAGAATCTGAACTCCCTAAAGAGTGGAAATGTGACAAAAATCACCCAAAAGAACAAATTCTTGGAGAAACATCAAAAGGAATAACCACTAGAGCCTCACTAAAAAATATTTGCAATCATTATGCTTTCTTATCCCAAGATGAACCAAAAAAATATTGAAGATGCTTTAAATAATGATTCTTGGATTATAGCTATGCAAGAGGAATTAAATCAATTCGAAAGAAGTCAAGTATGGGAACTTATACCAAAACCCAAAGATAAATCAATTATAGGAACTAAATGGGTGTTTAGAAATAAGAAGGATGAAAATGGAGTTGTTGTAAGAAATAAAGTTAGGCTAGTGGCATAAGGGTATAATCAAGAAGAAGGAATTGATTATGATGAAACTTTTGCACTTGTGGCAAGGATGGAAGCTATTAGGATGCTTTTAGCCTATGCAGCCCATAAGGATTTAAGTTATATCAAATGGATATGAAAAGTGCATTTTTAAATGGATATATAAATGAAGAAGTATATGTCAAACAACCTCCAGGGTTTGAAAATTCTAAAAATCCAAACCATGTATTCAAATTAACAAAAGCCCTTTATGGTTTGAAACAAGCTCCAAGAGCTTGGTATGAGAGGTTAAGTAAATTTTTACTTGCAAATGAATTTACAAGAGGAAAGATTGATAGTACCTTATTCATTAAAACTAAAAACAAAGATATACTATTAGTTTAAATATATGTGGATGATATTATATTTGGAGCTACAAATAAAATCTATGTAAATAATTTGCCACATGTATGCAAAAAGAGTTTAAGATGAGTATGATGGGAGAATTAAATTACTTTCTTGGATTACAAATCAAACAAGAAAAAAATGGAACTTTCATAAATCAAACTAAATATATCAAAGACATGTTAAAAAAGTTTGATATGGAAGAAAGTAAACCTATAGGAACTCCTATGAGTACTTCAACTAGTCTTGACAAAGATGAAAAAGGGAAACAAGTTGATACTAAGCACTATCGAGGAATGATATGGAGTTTACTTTATTTAACAACAAGTAGACCGGATATTATGTTTAGTAGAGTTTACTTTATTTAATAGCAAGTAGACCGGATATTATGTTTAGTATATGTATATGTGCAAGGTTTCAGTCAGCTCCTAAGGAATCACACCAAATAGCAGTCAAAAGAATCCTTAGATATCTATTAGACACACTTGAATTAGGTTTATGGTATCCAAAGAAATCTGAATTTGAAATGATTAGTTACTCAGATGCAGACTTTGTTGGATGGAAAATCGATAGAAAAAGCACTAGTGGAACGTGTCATTTTCTAGGACACTCTTCCAATTAAAATGATTAGTTACTCAGATGCAGACTTTGCTGGATGTAAAATTGATAGAAAAAGCACAAGTGGAATGTGTCATTTTCTAGAACACTCTTTAGTTTCGTGGTCTTCAAAGAAACAAAACTCTGTAACATTATCCACAGCAGAAGTAGAATACATTCTTGCAGGAAGTTGTTGTGCTCAAACATTGTATATGAAACAGCAACTAAAAGATTTTCAAATACAATATCAAACTATTCCTATCAAATGTGACAACACAAGTGCTATTAATATTTCAAAAAATTCCAGTATCTCACTCAAGAACAAAACACATTGACATAAGACATCATTTCTTGATAGATCATGTGCAAAACGAAGATATAATACTATAATTTGTAGACACACATGATCAATTAGCAGATATTTTCACAAAACCTTTATCAGAAGAAAGATTCATATTTATAAGAAGAGAATTGGGCATGCTACACAGTCATGAAGTAATTTAAACATTGTTCTGCTTGGCAGGCGACTGCCACCAAAGTGCCAGGCTACTGTCTTTTAAAATTCCACATAGACAGGCACCTGCCACATTCAAGCAGGCGACTGCCTCACGGAGGGTAGGGTTTAAAACCCTATTTTAAGTCAATTTAAAACCCACTAGGCGCCTGCTCATTCATCTTTCTCTCTGAAATCTTTCGTCTCTATCATTTTCCATACACATATCCCGTTCAAATCATCTTGAAACCAAGTTTCTAATCCTTCCTACTCACCAAATCACAAACCTAACCTTGGGTTTTCATGTTTTTTTCTTCTCCATACAAATATGCCTCTATCTAAATCTGTTGGTGTCAAAGGATCCTCATCTTCAACAAGGATCAATAATGATGAGGTGGAGAAATGGTTAGTGACTCCACACGCTAAGCAACTTTACCAGAATTACATTGCTTCAGCTGAACCTATTTTAGGTAAGGTTCTTGACGTAACATTCTTTAATTCCAATTTTTCTAAAATCATGGAACTCTTTAAGAACATTGGATGGGATAAGTTTATTACCTATCAAGCTAAAGGATATTATCCCAATGTTGTTCGAATTTTTTATGCAAACATGGAACGATGCGACAATGGGTTCAAAACTAATTTTCTTGGGCAAAATATCCATATAACTTCCATATCCTTTGGAAAGATTCTTCGAATTAAGCCAGGGGATTTTGAGGTTCACATTATTGAGAAGCAATGGATTATGGCTCAAGGTTTTATTCCACAAGAGTTTTTGCCTCTAGTTATGGCTGAAACACCTGTTAACTTTAGGCATCCTCCTTTTTTTAAGCAGCTTAATCTGAAAGCTCTGATTTTGCACAAGCTCATTACAAACAATATCTTACCACGACTTGGTTCTCATGATCATATTTCATTTCTAGATTGTTTTGTAATGTGGTGTATTCTCAAAGGAAAGAAGATGGATCTTCCAAGTTTGATTATCCAGTGGATTATAATGAAAGTCGATGCCCCTCGTATTGTTCTACCATATGCTGGGATGTTAAATATGGTTTTTGCTCATTTTAATGTTCTAACACCATCATTCAACTTCATTAGCAAGACTTATTATGATATCTTTTTTTATACCATTCTTAAACGTATAGGCTATAAGAATTCTCCTCAAGGATAGTTTCATAAAGGACATCGACATGTATAATCTACTCCATAACCTCCTTCATCTTCCATCCCAACACCTTCAGTTCAGCTTGATCCAGACACTCCTTCATGGCTTGTTCCATTTTTTAATCATTATATGACTTTCAATGATGGAATGAAATCTGGCCTTGGTACTCTGCAAGGGAAGGTTACCTCTATAGAAACTCATTGTTCACATATTGATAAGCTAGTTGATAAGATTGAGCAACAGTTGGCCAGTTCTTCTAAAGGAAAATCTCTGATGAGTATCAGTTCTGCTACATCCAGTGATGATGAATCTAGTGACCAAGAGGAAGGAGATGATGATGAATCTGGTGAACAAGAGGAAGGAGATGATGATGAAAGTGGATCTATGGAAGCTTCTGATTGATATGTTTTCATCTATAAGATATTTATCATTTTTATGTGTTTCTGTGAATTCAAGCTTTATCGGATAGGATGTTCTTAATGTTCTAAAAATAGTACTTTGTCGTGCAACATTTCTCTATTTTTGTATTTCTTTCTCCTTTTTGATTGATGTCCAAAGGGGGGGAAATGTTTAAGAGAAGTGAGTGCAAAAATAAGGTATACCATGGTTTGTAGAACTTTAAATGGATGGATGATTATTTTATGGATTATCTTTGTACTTATGGTTTATTCATGGATTCTCTTTTAGACTTATATGTATGGATCATGCCTATAAAATCATATCATGCTTACTAATAGGGGGAGCCATGCTTATTAAAATCTTATTATTTTTGCTCTCGATTTTTCATCATCAAAAGGAGGGAGATTGTTGGTCTAATAAGGTGTACAATTCTTATTTTGATGATAATAAATCAATGATGTGTTTAATATGTGTTGACCTTATAGGTCACACCCTGGTTTTGATAATGACAAACTCAATTGTATTTAATAAATATCCAGTTCATGTGCAGGTTTATACTAACATACATTCAAGGGCACGTGAAAGCTTGAAGACAATTTCATATTCCCAATTGTAATATCTCTAAGTGAATTTTGTCTGTAATAGTAATTAGGCTGTCTGTAATAGTAAATTAGGTTTGTAATAAGCTCACACACATCACATGAATGATTTACTTTGTAAGCTCAAACCGAACCATAGAAAGACCTTAGAGTGTACCTTCGGGCGACCGAAGGTCGACCGACACCGGACTTTTTCGGTGTCTTCAAAATTGGACCCCAAGTGGCCTTAGGACACACACATATGCACATATGTTTATTAGGCACTTAAAATTGATTGAGTTGGGTCAATTCGGGACCGAAATGCACACTTGGTGCACTTTCGGTCGACCGAGCCAAACAGTTCAAATTGGCCCGGGCGACCGAAACCGGTCCGGGTCAACTATTTGACCCGGTCCCGGTCGACCGACCCCTTACAGGTCATTTGACCTCGGTCGACCGAACCACCTGGGAGTCAACTATTTGACCCCCCGGTCGACCGACCACTTTTTGTTCGTCAACATCTTGGTCGACCGAAGGGTCTCGGGAAAATTCCCAGCGGTCCGGTCGACCGAGCCATGTAGTTCAAAAAGTGTCCGGTCGACCGAACCTCGGAATATTGAAAAATCGCCCTGCCCGGTCGACCGATCCCTTAGTTCAAAATTCCCCCGGTCGACCGAGCTACTTGAGTCCCGGTCGACCGAGCTACTTTTGGTCGACCGGACCTCTCGGGTTGCCCTGATTTTTTTACCGCGATTAAATTTTTTAAACAGGGTTAAATTTTCTTAAGTGTCATTAATCCTTTCTGAAAATTCCTAATAAGTCCCCAACGGTCAAAATTCTTGGTATGTCTATATATACTCCTTCATTTGGTGGATTAAGCACGGATTAGCAAATAAATTAAGAAAAATTTTCTCTCAAGCCAAATACTCATATTTGCCTCCTACTACTTACATTACTTTGAAAACCTATTCAAGCTTACACTCTTCATCTATCCAAATCATTTGTAAGTGTATTGAGTCTTTTATTTTTGGTTAGCTCTTCATATTGCTGTGTATTTGAATCGATTTTTGAGAGCATAACCTAAGTTTTCTTAGGAGGCTTTGCCAATAAGCCTGCCCTAAGAAAGACTCTTTGTGACATCCCAAGTATTGCACTCTAGTTGCAATATCTTAGGAAGTTCATTTTTGTTTGGAGATTGCAAAAATACTTTCAAACATACTTGAATATCTTGTGGTGTTCATATTGATATATTTGGGAAAGGATATTCGTGTGTGTGTGATATATATATCTTTGTGGTATTGTTTGTACAAGTTTTATAAATATATATCATTTACCGAAAACAAAGATTATCTACTTTGCAATACAAGCACATACGCATTCTATTGATTGATAATATTGAGGCTTGCTTGGTATTCTGTGTGAACACTCTTGACTGAATATTTTGAAGTGCACAGATTATTATTGACACTCTCACGTACGTGTTACACTGATAGAAAACATAGTTGAGAGATTGACATTTTAGACCACACAGAGCTTACATTTTAAATCACTTGTGGTGTTTGTGTTTGTGCGCATTTGTGGTACATATCTGCTTTACTTGAAAGCACAATTGTATTGTACCTTTGATTGTATATCTGAGAGATTCCAGGCGTGGCCTGAGGGGGGCGGTAATCCAGCCCGGTAAGGATTGTTGTAAAGGTTGAGGTCAGCCCCGCTAATTGACCTGGTTAAGGTTGAGGTCAGCCCTGTGGTAATTTGACCTGGTTTGTATAGGTGACGCTCCACCCGTTTAAGTGAGCAAGGTATTGTGATAATCCTTGTGCTGGTTAGCCAAGGCGGGGACGTAGGCGGTTGGCCGAACCTCGATAACATATCCGCGTGTCATCTTCTCTTTACTGCTTTCTGATACTTGTGTGATTGTTTAAACTGCTTCATCTGATCTCTAGCACATTTACATCATTTGCACTAGATTGACCCTAGGCTTGTGAACATACTGCTGCTAGGAGGAATACTTAGAAGGTAAAATTTTAAAATACCAATTCACCCCCCCCTCTTGGGATCACGGTAAAGCTAACAATTGGTATCAGAGCGAGGTTGCATAGACTGATTGTTATTTTGCACAAAGTTCACATATGGTTCATAGCTCCGTGACCCCTTTCCCTGAGGGACCATCTTCCACACGACCTCCTGTTTTTAGCGGTGTTAATTACACCTTCTGGAAACAGAGGATGCGCATCTACCTTCAGAATACTGATTGGAAGGTGTGGAGGATTGTCTCTAAGGGAAACTATGTCCCTATGAGAATTGAGGGTGCAGCTAGGGTTCCTAAGACTGAGGATGAATATGATGATGATGATATGAAAGCCGTTAGTCTTAATGCCACTGCTATGAATATTTTATATTGTAGTCTTGATGTGAATGAATTTAACAGGATTATGGCATGTTCAACTGCAAAAGAAATATGGGATAAATTAGAGGTCACATATGAGGGTACTAGAGATGTGAAAGACAGTAGGATAGATATGTTGACCAGTGAGTATGAGGCCTTTAGGATGAATGTAGGTGAGTCCATTCAGAGCATGTACACTAGATTCACACACATCATAAACTCACTGCATGCATTAGGAAAGACATATCCCACATATGAAATGATCAGGAAGATCCTTAGAGACTTGCCTCCTGTTTGGGAAGCTAAGGCTACGGCCATTGCTGAGGGTAGAGACCTTAAGGCCATGAGCTTAGACGAATTGATAGGTTCCTTAATCACTTATGAACTGTCCATAAATGAAAGACTCAATGAGCATAACAGGGCTAAGAAGGTGACTGCACTAAAAGCATCTAACGACACTTTTAGTGAGTATAGTGAGTCTGACACTGATGAGGAAATGGCTATGCTAACTAAAAAGTTTAGTAGATTCTTCAGGAAGAACAGGAAGCCATTTAAAAAATATAGAGACTCCACTAATGAGAAGGGAGAGTCCAGCAAAAGAAAGGAAAAATTAAATGCTCCTACATGCTACAACTGCAACAAAGTGGGGCACATCAAACCCGATTGCCCACTTCTGAAAAAGGAGGCTAAGAAAAATAAAAGAGCCATGAAGGCTGGGACTTCATGGGATCAATTCAGCAGCAGCAACTCAGACTCGGATCATAGTGACACGGAGGTCGCTAACTGGTGCTTAATGGCACACGGGGATGAGGTATCGTCTTCTAGTTCTTCATCTTCTTATTGTTTATCTGATGATTGTGATTCTGACAGCATGCCTACATTTAGACAATTGCAATTTGAATATATCCGTGTTTCAAAATTATTGGGCAAAATGACCAAAGAGAATGAAAATTTGAAAAAGAAATGTGACAATTGGTCTAAATTGTTTAATATGGCAAAAACCTCTCATGCATCTATTTTAAAAGAAAAGGATACTACTATTGTTGAGCTTGAGAGGAAAGTGGATGATAGCTCCACAATCATTTTTAAATTCACAAAGGGCAAAGAAAATTTTGAAAAACTACTTGGTGCCCAAAGAAATTCTTTAAGTAAAGAGGGTCTTGGTTTTAATGGCATTGAAAATATTAGACGACCTAATCTTTACTTAGGACATTTTACACGAGAATCAAAATCTCATATCCCTCCTAAAGAACCTAAGTGTAGACTGAAATGTTTTAAATGCAAACAGATTGGTCACATTCAATTTGATTGTCCACTTAGGAATAAGCATGCTAAAATCAGAAAGGTATGGGTAGTTAAAAGAGACCCTGCTACTAACCCCCATGGACCTAATAAAATTTGGGGACCAGCATCAGTCACTTAGCTTATTTTGCAGGTATGTCTAAAATCATCCCCATCCAAGGACCGGTGGTACTTAGACAGTGGGTGCTCACGACACATGACCGGTGACAAGGGAAAATTCACTTCAATTGTTCCCAAGGATGGAGGCTACGTGACATTTGGTGACAATGCCAAAGGACGCATCGTCGGGGTAGGTAAGGTTGGTAAGGATTCCTCTCCTACTATCGATAATGTTCTGTTGGTTGATGGATTGAAACATAATCTACTTAGCATAAGTCAATTGTGTGATATAGGATATAAAGTATCATTTGAGAATGACAAATGCATAGTAGAAAATAAAACAGACCACAAAGTACTCTTTACTGCTGAGAGACATGAAAATGTTTACACTACATCTCTTGATATTTTAGCTTCGCAACAAGTAACATGTTTTTCTGCTATAAATGAAGCTAGTTGGTTGTGGTATAGGCGTTTGGGGCATGCAGCATGGACTTGTTGTCTAAACTTGTTAGAAAAGAATTGGTTAAAGGTTTGCCTAAAATGTCTTTTGTAAAGGACAAAATTTGTGATGCATGTCAAATGGGTAAGCAAACAAAATCTAGTTTTAAGAAAAAAAAATTCATATCTACTACTAGACCATTGGAGTTGCTTCACCTAGATTTATTTGGGCCTAATTCTGTGCAAAGTCTTGGTGGAAAATCTTACGCTTTTGTAATTGTGGACGATTTTTCTAGATTCACATGGGTGTTATTTCTTGCACATAAAAATGAATCATGTGAACATTTCACCAAACTTTGCAGGAGAATTCAGAATGAAAAAGGATATAAAATCACTCACATAAGAAGTGATAGAGGCACGGAATTCAAAAATGAAAGCATAGAAAAATACTGTGACTTAGAAGGTATATCTCATAATTTTTCTGCACCTAGGACACCTCAACAAAATGGTGTAGTTGAAAGAAAGAATAGGTCACTACAAGAAATGGGAAGAACTATGTTGAATGAGCATAACTTACCTAAATATTTTGGGCCGAGGCCATTAATACCGCATGCTATGTTATGAATAGGGTGTTGATTAGACCATCAATTAATAAAACTCCTTATGAATTGTGGAACAACCATAAGCCTAATATTTCCTATTTTCATGTATTTGGTTGAAAATGCTTTGTGCTTAGAGATAACGAGCATCTAGGAAAATTTGACTCTAAATCTGATGAAGGCATCTTCCTAGGCTATGCACTTAATAGTAAAGCATATAGAGTTTTCAATAAAAGAACTTTAGCCGTAATTGAATCCATTCATGTTGTATTTGATGAGTCTAATCCATTCTCTAACAAAGATGATGAAGATGATATTGATATTAGAAAATGTTTAGAGAAAATGTCCATTGAAAATAATGCAAGTGAAAATCAAGAAGCAAACGAAAAATCACTTGAGGATAATGAGAATGGAAATCAAGAATTGCCTAAAGATTGGAAATACATTAGAAGTCATCCTATAGATCAAATCATAGGCGAACCATCCCGCAGAGTAGCCACCAGATCATCATTGAGAAATATAGTAAACCACTCCGCTTTCTTATCCCAAGAAGAACCTAAAAATATTAAAGAAGCCATAGAAGATGAATCTTGGGTAATGTCCATGCAAGAAGAACTTAATCAATTTGAAAGAAGCAAAGTGAGGACCTTAGTTCCTAGGCCAAATGAGCACACCATCATTGGAACTAAATGGGTATATATAAATAAGAAAGATGAAAATAGGGTAGTAACTAGGAATAAAGCCAGACTAGTTACCCAAGGATACAACCAACAGGAAGGGATTGATTTTGATGAAACATATGCTCCTGTTGCTAGATTAGAAGCCATTCGTATGCTACTTGCCTTTGCCGCTTTTAAAAATTTTAAAAGTGTTTCAAATGGATGTTAAAAGCGCATTTTTAAACGGCTACATCAATGAAGAGGTATATGTAGAACAACCACCCGGTTTTGAGAATCATAAATATCCCGATCATGTTTACCGGTTGTCTAAAGCCCTGTATGGATTGAAACAAGCTCCTAGAGCTTGGTATGAGAGGCTTAGTGGTTTTCTATTAGAAAATGAGTTTACCTGTGGCAAGATTGACACTACACTTTTCATCAAGTCCAAAAATGATGATATGCTCCTCGTTCAGATTTATGTGGATGATATCATTTTTGGAGCAACCAATGATGAGTTGTGTAATGAGTTTGCCAAATGCATGCAAAGTGAGTTTGAAATGAGCATGATGGGTGAACTTAGTTTCTTCTTAGGTCTACAAATTAAGCAAGCTAATCATGGAACTTTCATATGCCAATCTAAATACATAAGGGACTTGCTAAAGAAATTTAATATGGAAGATTGTAAAATTCTTGGCACACCTATGAACTCTTCCATAAAACTTGATAAAGATGAACAAGGGATCCCTGTTGATGTAAAATTATACCGTGGCATGATTGGAAGTCTCCTATACCTCACTGCTAGTAGGCCTGATATTATGTTTAGTGTGTGCATGTGTGCTAGATTTCAGGCTAACCCTAAGGAATCTCATCTGAAAGCTGTTAAACGAATCCTTAGGTATCTAGTTGGAACTATAGAGTTAGGACTTTGGTACCCTAAGCATACTACTTTTGAGATTGTCAGTTACACTGATGCTGACTTTGCCGGTAGTAAGGTTGATAGAAAAAGCACTAGCGGCACTTGCCATTACTTAGGACAATCTCTTGTCTCTTGGTTCTCCAAGAAACAAAACTCAGTTGCCTTATCCACCGCCGAAGCTGAATATATTGCAGCTGGAAGTTGTTGTGCCCAAACTCTTTATATGAAACAACAACTTGTGGATTTTGGATTGCACTATGAAACAATACCGATTAAATGTGATAATACTAGTGCAATCAACATCTCTAAAAATCCTATCTCACATTCACGAACTAAACACATTGAGATTAGACATCATTTCCTTAGTGATCATGTGCAAAAAGGGGATGTGGCTCTTGAGTTTGTATGCACAAATGAACAGTGGGCCGATATATTCACTAAGCCACTACCTGAGGATAGATTTATACAAATTAGACGGGAGTTAGGCTTAATGCATAATAGAGAAGCTTCATAATCTAATATATTCTATAACTTGCACAAATTTAGGGGGAGCTGCTTTATATTGTGAAAGTTGGTTGTTGACTGAGTGCTTATGTCATACGTTCACTTATTGCATGTTCATATTGACTATTGCCTATGATTGCATTATTTGTCCAATTCATGGCCATTTTGAAAGTTTATTTGCTATAATTGGCTTATACTGAACTGTTTGAGTAGTTGTGGATAAACTGTTAGGAAATATAAACTCAAATAGGTTACACTTACACAGGTTTATTTTTGGAAAGTCCTATTTACAAACGGCACTCTGCCGAAATTTTTCAAAACGGCACTCTACCAACATTAGTCTTGTGTAAATGTACCTAATCCAAGCCTGTTCCTTTAATTCCGATGACCCTTTTTGCTGTTGCCAAAAGGGGGAGATGGACAGAAAGGCAAAATTGGATGCATTTTGTGAGGGGGAGCCTTCTCAAGGCTTAACCCTAACCCCATAGTTTTGCCAATCGAGTTTGTCATCATCAAAAAGGGGGAGAATGTTGACCTTATAGGTCACACCCTGGTTTTGATAATGACAAACTCAATTGTATTTAATAAATATCCAGTTCATGTGCAGGTTTATACTAACATACATTCAAGGGCACGTGAAAGCTTGAAGACAATTTCATATTCCCAATTGTAATATCTCCAAGTGAATTTTGTCTGTAATAGTAATTAGGCTGTCTGTAATAGTAAATTAGGTTTGTAATAAGCTCACACACATCACATGAATGATTTACTTTGTAAGCTCAAACCAAACCATAGAAAGACCTTAGAGTGTACCTTCGGGCGACCGAAGGTCGACCGACACCGGACTTTTTCGGTGTCTTCAAAATTGGACCCCAAGTGGCCTTAGGACACACACATATGCACATATGTTTATTAGGCACTTAAAATTGATTGAGTTGGGTCAATTCGGGACCGAAATGCACACTTGGTGCACTTTCGGTCGACCGAGCCAAACAGTTCAAATTGGCCCGGGCGACCGAAACCGGTCCGGGTCAACTATTTGACCCGGTCCCGGTCGACCGACCCCTTACAGGTCATTTGACCTCGGTCGACCGAACCACCTGGGAGTCAACTATTTGACCCCCCGGTCGACCGACCACTTTTGTTCGTCAACAACTTGGTCGACCGAAGGGCCTCGGGAAAATTCCCAGCGGTCCGGTCGACCGAGCCATGTAGTTCAAAAAGTGTCCGGTCGACCGAACCTCGGAATATTGAAAAATCGCCCTGCCCGGTCGACCGATCCCTTAGTTCAAAATTCCCCCGGTCGACCGAGCTACTTGAGTCCCGGTCGACCGAGCTACTTTTGGTCGACCGGACCTCTCGGGTTGCCCTGATTTTTTTACCGCGATTAAATTTTTTAAACAGGGTTAAATTTTCTTAAGTGTCATTAATCCTTTCTGAAAATTCCTAATAAGTCCCCAACGGTCAAAATTCTTGGTATGTCTATATATACTCCTTCATTTGGTGGATTAAGCACGGATTAGCAAATAAATTAAGAAAAATTTTCTCTCAAGCCAAATACTCATATTTGCCTCCTACTACTTACATTACTTTGAAAACCTATTCAAGCTTACACTCTTCATCTATCCAAATCATTTGTAAGTGTATTGAGTCTTTTATTTTTGGTTAGCTCTTCATATTGCTGTGTATTTGAATCGATTTTTGAGAGCATAACCTAAGTTTTCTTAGGAGGCTTTGCCAATAAGCCTGCCCTAAGAAAGACTCTTTGTGACATCCCAAGTATTGCACTCTAGTTGCAATATCTTAAGAAGTTCATTTTTGTTTGGAGATTGCAAAAATACTTTCAAACATACTTGAATATCTTGTGGTGTTCATATTGATATATTTGGGAAAGGATATT
Organism: Malania oleifera; assembly: GCF_029873635.1. Classification (NCBI taxonomy): domain Eukaryota; kingdom Viridiplantae; phylum Streptophyta; class Magnoliopsida; order Santalales; family Ximeniaceae; genus Malania; species Malania oleifera. The sequence continues at coordinate 91,222,067 of NC_080427.1, read as the reverse complement.
CGTGTGTGTGTGATATATAAATCTTTGTGGTATTGTTTGTACAAGTTTTATAAATATATATCATTTACCGAAAACAAAGATTATCTACTTTGCAATACAAGCACATACGCATTCTATTGATTGATAATATTGAGGCTTGCTTGGTATTCTGTGTGAACACTCTTGACTGAATATTTTGAAGTGCACAGATTATTATTGACACTCTCACGTACGTGTTACACTGATAGAAAACATAGTTGAGAGATTGACATTTTAGACCACACAGAGCTTACATTTTAAATCACTTGTGGTGTTTGTGTTTGTGCGCATTTGTGGTACATATCTGCTTTACTTGAAAGCACAATTGTATTGTACCTTTGATTGTATATCTGAGAGATTCCAGGCGTGGCCTGAGGGGGCGGTAATCCAGCCCGGTAAGGATTGTTGTAAAGGTTGAGGTCAGCCCCGCTAATTGACCTGGTTAAGGTTGAGGTCAGCCCTGTGGTAATTTGACCTGGTTTGTATAGGTGACGCTCCACCCGTTTAAGTGAGCAAGGTATTGTGATAATCCTTGTGCTGGTTAGCCAAGGCGGGGACGTAGGCGGTTGGCCGAACCTCGATAACATATCCGCGTGTCATCTTCTCTTTACTGCTTTCTGATACTTGTGTGATTGTTTAAACTGCTTCATCTGATCTCTGGCACATTTACATCATTTGCACTAGATTGACCCTAGACTTGTGAACATACTGCTGCTAGGAGGAATACTTAGAAGGTAAAATTTTAAAATACCAATTCACCCCCCCCCCCTCTTGGGATCACGGTAAAGCTAACAATATGGTTCAAGTGTACGTTTTTTAGGAAAGTGACAAAGCTCAAGTGCATAAGGAAGCTTATGGATCACAAAGAATTCTTGAAGAACATAATAAAGCTTATGGATTACAATGAGCATGAGGAATAAAGTTATATTGGTGAAAAGCACAAAGAAAAGATTGAAACCACAAAGATGATGGAAGAACAATATTGAAGATCAAAGAATTATATTTTTAAGGATGATCTAAATGTAAGTACTTCAAAGTTAATTTCAAGTATAAATTGGTTTGAAGCTCTTAGATATTCAAAAATATATTTTTATATATATACTCTAGAGAATATTTTTATAAACAATGAAAAGAAAACTTTTTGAAAAAGGATTTTTTTTTTCTCAAAAATTGAAGGGCCAGGCGACTGCCACATTAAGAAAGAGGTTTTCAAAAAGTCAGTAGCTAGACAAGCGATTACCTAAACCTATTAGGCGCCTGCGTGAACAAGCTAGGCGACTGCCTTGGTTCTGGTAGGCAACTGCCAGCATTCTGTGTTGAGAGTTTGTTCTATGATAGGTGACTGCCAAGTCGTGGCAGGCGACTGCCACTCGAACGTTGGCATTAAATCTCTCCACGGGAAGATTTTTTAAACCACCGTTTCGGACATAATTAATTTATAATAATTGGAAACGATTTTTGGGAATCTTTGGGAGTAATTGAATGGCTTCTAAACATCTAAAAATAGCTCAAATCTTCAAAGTTTTTTTTTTTTTGAGAGGGAATGATTTAGCAATACTAAAAGGTTTTTGAAATTAAGCAATCTTCAAGGGCTTTTAGATCCAAAAATCTTCAAAAGATTTTTAGATCGAGAAATCTTGAAAAGGTTTTCAGATCCAACAATCTTCAAAAGGTTTTTAGATCAAGCAATCTTCAAAGGTTTTTAGATCAAGCAATCTTCAAGTATTCAAAATTCTCAAAGGATCTAAAACTCTCTTGTGTTCAAATTACTGATTTGCTACTGATTTATACTTTGAGGCAAAGTTTTCAAAATTCAGAATCTCTCATCTTTTGAAAATTATATTGGTGATTCATACTAAGTAATGAGTTTCAAATTCTTTTATATTTGAATTACCTTGAAGTATCATTGTGCTGATTATTGTACTAATCAACTATGCTGTGAGAGTTTTATTTTGTACACAAAATTTCTTTATCTTCATTCTTAGATGATTCAGAGCTGTTGAATCGTTGGACCAAACAAGGGATTGTTGTTTGAAGAGGCAGACTCTAGCCTAACAGAAGGAGTGGTTGTAAACAGGTGTTGTTCCACCCAGTAACGGAACTGATATAGTGGAACCCTTTGGTATTTTGCCAAGGGTGAGGACGTAGGCTGTGTTGAAGCCAAACCTCATAAAAATCTTGTGTCTTTCTCTCTACTTTACTTTATATTCTTTACTTGCTATTGTTGTATGGTTTAAAAGTGCAGGTTGCAAGTTTTCTTTAAAGTGAGAAAGAAACAAAGGTACTTGATATTTATAAAGTACATTTTGATTAACCGTTTGCGGAAACCCAAAAGGGAGTATGTTGGTTAATCTGCAGAAATCTTGATCAAGTGAAGTGCATACTAAAATCTTACAGGGAAATTAAAAAAAAAAAAGCTATAATATTCTTGGTTGAGTGATTAAATTACTTTGATTTCATTTGTGAATTTAAATTTCAATATTTTTTAAGTGTGATTATCATTTATATATTTTGTTTTCTGGGTATTAAAATCAAAAGCTTAAAAATCATTAAAATTTAAAAGAATCCAATTCACCCCCCCCCTCTTGGGAAGCTATTCCTTATTTCATTTCTAATTAAGGTATATTGATTCTAACATTGTACAAATTTGCTCTTTTGAGAGTATTTCATTGTACAAAAAAAGTTTGTTCCTTGTTTTTATTTTTGACAATTCAAAATTGTTGAATCATTGCCTAGAGAGAGAGGATTGTTCTCATTAGAGAGGGATCTCCACCTTGAACGGAGAGAGGCATACATCACCTGGTAACGAAATGGAAAGGGGATCCTCACAGTGTGTTGCTTGAGGCAAGGATGTAGGCCTCTAGCTGAAACCTTGTAAAAAATTTGGGGTCCAGCTTATTTTCCCTTAGTCTTCTTACATTCTAGCAAGTATATAAACTACGTGTATGCTTACTTGATTGTTGAGAATTTGCTGGATATTAGGAATTTTCTAGAATACTAATTTTGATTATATTTGAATCAAGGAACTCTGTTGTGTAAAATTGTTGGATTAAAAATTCAAGTTAGATTTAATTACTGCGTTTCTAAATACAACAGCTGACGTAAAGCTTGTGTGAGTGATTGTCTTATTAAAGAAAACATTGCACGATAATTCAGATTGACTTATTGATATTGTATCTTGGAATTATCATTGTTCATTGTTGAAAAGAAAATCTGATTCTAAAGTTTGTTTATCTATTGAAGTATTGAAATTTGGATTTGGATTGTTATCTTATATTTACATTCATATATACCTAGGACTCTTGATTGGTATAGTACGGTCGCTAATTAGAATTTTTGTGATTGTGTGCTTGTAGCAAATTAATTTGAAAAGGGTAATACATAACTAAAGTTTTTGCAATGAAAATTTTAAAACCCAATTCACCCCCTCTTAGGAATACACCTTTAATGTCAATTGGTATCAGAGCCGTAGGTTGTAGTAAATTTTAAACTAGAAGCGACATAAATATATCTATGACCATGTAGGTGTATTCCCGTTTGGTGAAGGTCAATCTTCATCTAGGCCACCCATCTTTACGGTCTTAATTACACCTTCTCAAAAGAGCAAATGAGAATATTTTTACAAACCATGGATCGGAAGGTCTGGAAAGTAGTCACACATGGTGACCTCATTCCCACTAAAAATATAGATAATAAGGAAATGTCTAAAGAGGAAAAAGAATTGATAGACAATGATATGAAGATGCTGTAGATAAATTCAAGTGCAATGAATGCACTATATTGTGCCTTAGATGCCAATGAATTCAATAGGATCATGGGATGTAAATCAACTAAAGAAATCCAGGATAATCTTGAAGTTACTTATAATGGAATGACGTGAGGGATAGTAGAATTGACATGCTCACCAGTGAGTATGAAGCGTTTGGAATGAACCCTTAAGAGTATATCACTAGTATTATACTAGGTTCACCCACATAATAAATTCCCTTAATGCATTAGGGAAAAACTACTCTACTTATGAGATGATTTGAAAAATCCTTAGAGGACTTCCACCAATTTGTAACCAAAGGCCACTGCCATAACGGAAGACTGAAATCTAAAGAACACTTCCCTAGATGAATTGATAGGATCGCTTCTCGCATATAAGATGGCAATAAATGAAAGAACCACTAAAGGTAGCAAAAAAAAAAAAAAATGTCAATAGCTAAAAAAGCTACAAAAGAAAGTTCTAGTGAGGATGAAGACAACAAATTAGATGGCGATGATATAGCTTTATTCACTAGAAGACTAGGAAAATTCTTCAAAAAGAACAAGAGATTTGCTCAAAAATTTAGAGGCTAAAAAACTAATAAAGGAGAAACTAGCAAAAATGAAACAAATAATGAACCTCCTACATGCTATAATTGCAAGAAGGTTGGACATATAAAACCTAATTGTCCACAACTAAAGAATGTCAACAAGAAGAAAGAAAAGTAAGCGATGAAAGCGACCGCGTGGGATGACTCAAGATTTAGTGAATCAGAAAATTATTCAAGTGATCAAAACGTAGCAAACTTGTGCTTCATGGCGAGAGAAAATGAGGTAAATTCCTACTCTAGATCACCTGAAGATTCTAGTGATGAATCATATAGTGACTTATGTGAGAGCATGCTTTAATATAGAGAAATGCAAGCTGAACTATTTTCATTACATAATAGATTCATTAAAGTATCCAAAAGAAACATAGCACTAAAAGAACAGAATGAAAAGCTAGTGAACCAACTATAGACATCAACATTGGTTGAAAAAGAAAAGGACTCAATTGTTGATGAAATCATGAGTAAAATCAACAAGATGTCTCAAGATCTAGTAAAGATGCAAGTAAATGGTAAAAATATAAAAGACTAAAAAATATGTAGTGTTGGAATTGGTGTATTCCCAAGAGGGGGGTGAATTGGATATTTAAAAATTTTCTCCTAGGTCATTTCAAATTCCACAAACAATATCATAGAAACTTAGGGTCATTCTTGTTAGCCTAACATGGCTTTAGAATCTTATTTTGATGATAACAAATAAAGGTAAATTTAACATGTAGTGGTTTAAGTGATGATGTTTCAGGAAACTAAGCATATGAAGTTCAAAAGTTCAAGAATTATGAGTTCAAGACCACAATGTGTCATTAAAAGTTTATACTCCAAACAACAAGTGATCAAAAGGAAGCTTAAAAGGTCAAAGATAGACAAATCTTATGGAAGCTTAAAGGATATTGAAGCTCGTGACAATATGGACTCAAAACAAAGATATACCTAAAGACTTCATGTTTAGAAAGTTTTAAAATCTTAAGAAACTCTTGTGTAAGTACTTCATCCAAATATCAAAATGAATGCTTTGAAACTCATTAGGGTTTATCATGGACCTAGATACCTAATTTTGAAAACCCTGGAAAATGTCTTTACAAAGTCTCAAAACAAGTTGGCAAGAGTTTTTGGAAACAAGCTTTTAAAAACAGTGTTTTAACTGCTCAGGCGACCGACCCATGTCTGGTCAGGCGACTAAAAATTTTTCTAAATTAAATTTGGAAGACCGTAAAAGCTCCGGTGACTAAACCCCGTGAGTTCAGGAAATTGACCCTATTCTGACCTTGAAATTACGCTATTTTTCAATGATCAGGCGATTGACCCCGATGGGTTCAGGCGACTGACCTTCATAACAACTAGTTTTAAACAGCATTTTAAAAGGTTTTAAATTGTGTTGTACTTGGGAAACACTCCAAGTAACTTGGGAAACACAAAAATATGTCTTTTTAAGCCTATAAATACATGATTTCACAAATCAAATCTCACCAAGAATTCATAACAACAATCAAGCATACTACTTTCAAACTCTTCTAAAAGCTTTCTTACACACATACTTGTTGGAGTTTTTTTTAGAATTGTTGAGTTATTTGTCACCGATCTTTGAGCCTAAATTCTAAGTTTGATCAATCCAAAGAAAGATCACGGTGATATAATCTTTGAGCTTCAATCCTATTCTACTTTGATATTTAAATTGAAATATCCTTAGCTGTGTTTTAACTTGTACTAATATGCCCTTTTGAGAGTGAATCTTGTACGAAAGAATTCTTTTTTGCTTCTTTGTTTTCTTGATGGTTCATGGCTATTGAATCATTTTACCGAGCATGGGGTATCGTTTGGAGAGGAGTGCTCTATCCTATTGAAAGAGTATTTGAAACGGTTCACTCCGCATGTAAAGGAGTGGTATAATGGAATCCCTAGGTGTGTTGCCTAATGCGAGGACGTAGGCGGGTATAGTCGAACCTCATAAAAACTCAATCTCAATCTCTTCCCTTACTCTTTAAATTTTTGCATATATAAATTGCGTGGTTGTTTATTTAAGTGTAGGAAACTAAATTGATATTGAGATTGAGGAAACTTTAATTAAAGGGAGTATGTTGATTAATCTTCTGCGGAAACCTTAAAGGGAGTACGTTGATTAATTGTTTGCGGAAACTTTGATTAAAAGAAGTGCATTGATCAAGAAACCTAATTGACAACAAAGTTTGAATCTTGGAAGTATTTCTACAATTCATATATTATTTAAGTAACTTGTGGATTGTGTTGACTTATTGATTGATTGATTGGGTGTTGGTTTAAATTGCTATTAAATCAAGTTGATACACTTTCCAATTAAAATTTGAAAGTGAATTTGGTTTTCAGCTGAATATTGTAATTGAAATTTAAAACCATCCTTGTGTGATTGCTAAGAATAAAATGTTAGGAAAGAATTTATAAAAAAAAAAAAAAAAAAGATTCAAATAAAATTTTAAAACCCAATCAAATATTCAAACAATTAAACACATGTACGACATATAATTAATCAAACATAAACATACATGCACTAAAATTGAAATTGAGGAAATAAAATAGATGGTCGACACAAGACTTGTTATCAAGGTTCGGCTAATAGCCTATGCCCCCGCCTCAAGCTAACAAACAAGAGGATTCACCACTAATGGCCACTTACAGGTGAAGAGGCACCGATTACAAACATCTCTCCTTACTGGGCGAGGGAATACCCTAGGTCACTTTCATAGGGCTGACCCCAACCTTTACAACTACACCTTACGGTGCAATAGGTCCTCCTAATTGGATCTAAACGATCCGGTGCACGTTACAGGCTAATGCAATCCGCTTCCAATGAACATGTTGGTAATACAACATATAACAATATTTGTGTACAGATATAATGCTTCTAAGCTAAGAAGATGTGTACACCAATATGCACAAATACACTCACGTATGATATGAAGTAAAGCACAAGTAAGAATGTGCATTTTTCAAATGAAATCTTTGAATAAAATATGTATATGATAAGGAGTCAAAGATTTAACTCTGATAAAACTTTTCTCCAAAATATTTTTCAATGAAAGGTGTAGGAGAAATAATTTTTGCAAGATAAAGATTTTTCTATGAAAGCACAAATGCAAAAAGACTTTTCCAATCACAAAAATATATGAATGAAAAGTATGTGCTCAATTTCAAAGTTAACAAACAAAAATTTTCTCCTAATAATATTTATCAATAAAAATATATGGGAGAACTAAGAAGCTTACTCTAAAAAAGAATGATATTCAAAGTATGAATATTGAGAGTAAAATACTTTGAATAAAAATGCCCTAAATAAAACCTCTCTTTGAAAATAGAATTTTCAAATGAACAATGAAAAGAGAGTTAAATGATTTTTGCTTTGAAGTAAGAATCCTCAAGATATATGCTCTCTTTTAAGATTTTTCAAAAAAGTAATGAATAAGAGAGAATATATGAATGAAGAACAAAAATTAATTCTGAGAGAATTTTCTCAACTAATCTTAATGTTTAAAAATGAGTAATGAGAGGATATATATAGACCTTGGACGATTTTGACCGTAAGGGACATATTGGAGATTTTTGAAAATATTTAATTAAAATTTAACCCTGATTAGCGCAGTAAAAAATTGTGAATCCGAGAGGTTCGGTCGACCGTGGGATAGGGTCGGTCGGCCGAATACACATAGAATTTTGAATTCAATTTTGGGGTTCGGTTCGCCATGAGAGGTGACTGGTTAACCAAGCAAAGGTGATTTGCAAACCTTTGTAGGTTCGGTCGACCGAGGCTTAGGTTTGGCTTTTTAGGCTTGAAGTTCGATTGACCATAATAAATTTGAACTTAATGGTTGATCGACCGAGTACAATGAAAAGTACAATTTCATTGTTCAGTCGACCATGGAAGGTATGCTCAAAACTAGGTCGGTCAACCGAGCCTTAGTCAAACTTTGACTTCAAGCTTACGGTGTGGTCAATCAACAGAGGCTTTTTAATTAAGCCTAAAAGAAGTCCTATTTTTGCCCCAAATTTGACCTTAAATATTTTCCAAAAATCCTTGTTTGATTTTAGTTTTTATGAAAAGGATTTTTAATGCAAGTGTTGGGTGCCCTATGGTTAGTCTATGGTCGTCACTAAGCTTTGGTCCACATCATGCATGCAATGCATTATTTCAGACTGAATGGAAAGCAAAATGCATTAACAATTGAAACTAAATGTCTTCTTCTTCTTCTTTGCTCTTCATTTTATGGAATACGACAGGTGTATGTGTTTTTTGAGTTCCTTCTGCCTTCTATGACCCTCTGTCTTATGTGCATGCCAAAGTAAAAACCCGTCACACACTAAATGCACACATAAGACACTTGTACTTTGTTAGCATCAAAACAAGGAACTCAAAAAGTCAACATGCAGTCTTGAGAATAAAAATGAGGATCAAGACAACATCATCTACAATTTTACTAGAGGAAAGGAAAACCTCGATAAACTAGTTGGATTGCAAAGAATGTCCTTGGATAAAGAAGGAGTAGGATTCAATGGAGTTGGAAAAAAAAGAAGAAAAATTACCTTTACATGGGGTGAATTGGTATTTTACCTTTGATGTAACATTTAAGCAACACAAACACATCGTTGAACATAGAGAAAAACATGACAACTTGTTTATTGCAAATAGGGTTGACAACGTATATTGCATAAATTTTGAAAACCTGATATCTCAGGAAGTCACATGCTTCACAACCTTGAACAAAGCCAGCTGGCTGTGGCATAGGAGATTAGGACACGCTAGTATGGATCCATTGTCCAAATTGGCTAAACTGAACTTAGTCAAGGGTCTACCTAGCACTAAGTTTGTAAAGGACAGGGTATGTGATGCTTGTCAACTTAGGAAGCAAACCAAGACAAGTTTTAAAAAGAAGAAAGACATCTCCATAGGTAGGCCTTTAGAACTTAGTCATTTAGACTTGTTTGGCCCCGCCATAATGCAGAGCCTACGAGGAAAGCAATACACATTCATCATTATTGATGACTGCTCTAAGTTTACTTGGGTACTTTTCTTATCCTCCAAAGATGAGGTGTGTAAGATGTTAATCAACTTATGCAAGAAGCTCCAAAATGAAAAATTGTACAGAGTTCTAGATATCAAAAGTAATCGAGGTAGAGAATTCAAAAATAAAGATGTTGAAAAATTCTATGACGAATATAGAATAACTCAAAACATTCCGACACATCGTACTCATCAACAAAATGGAGTTGTTGAAAGGAAGAATAGGTCATGTTGGCCTAACTAGGTTTACAATTCTTGATTTTGATGATAACAAAGTAAGGTTATCTAATGTGGTTCCAAGTGATACTATTTCAGGTAAAGATAATTTGCTCAAAACTTCAAATACCCTAGCATGAAAGCTCACAAGGATCAAGAAACAAGGAAAGCCTCATATAAAGTGATCCATAAAGCTTAGAGAAATTTGAAATATCCAAGATCGGTGACAAAAACAACTCAAAGCAAAGAAGCGTCTCAAAGTAAAGAAAATGTCAAATTTGTTTTTAGAATAAAGCCTTGTAAGTACTTCAAGTTTATTCAAGTACGAAATTTCATTTTGAAGCTCATTAGGCAAAGACACACTTAGAAACCTGAAGTTTTAAAGTTTTGGAACATGTTTTTCAAGGTTAAACAAGTTTATATTCCAAGAATATTTAAGCATAAATGAGAGAGTTTAAAATGGTTTCAAAAGAAGGAATGTCTACTGGACAGATAACCATCTGTCTAGTGACATACATCTGGCATATTTTTAAAGGATTTTAAATAGAAGTCAGAATCCTGATATACGACTATCAAGTTCTTGACAGACGACTGCCAGTGACAAATGAGACGTTGTGTGTGTTCTGCCAGCCGACTGCCGCCATTATGAGTTGTTTTTAAAAACTGAGTTGTTCTGTAATAGACAACTGCCACCCTGAGGACAGCTGACTGCCACCTTTATGTTTGTAAAAAATATGCATGAAATACATGGATATACGACTGCTAGAGATCCCATAGTTCTCTAGCTCACAACAAATTTTAAATTTCTCAACGGCCATATTTTTAAAAGTTCAATTATTTGAAGCTCAAATAATTTTAAAACTTGGACCTTACTTGGGGAACAAGCAAGAAACCTTTTCTCGTTTATTAATACCCTCAAGATTCATTGATTTACACACCAAGTTTTCAAATCATTAATAAAACTCTATCTCAAGCACTCTGAAAGTCTAAAAATCCTCTATTGCTCTCAACATCCACAAAACTCTCAGAAGTTCTGTTGATTGTCTCACTGAGATCATGCTTCAATTGCTAATTCTTTCATCTATTGAAAGATTCCTATGGTGATAAAACTCTAGAGCTTCAATTTGAGTTTCATTCTTTGAATTTAGTGAAGTATATAGTTTTTATCTGTACTAATCAGCTCTTAAGGAGAAATTCTTATTTGCCTTGTTTTACATCTTTGCAGCAGATTGATAAACGATTCGAGTATAGAATCGTTGGACCAAACAAGGGGATATTGTTTGGAGAAGGCAAGCTCTAGCCTTAACCAAGGAGTGTTGTAATTGGTATTGATTCTCCTGGTAAAGGAACGGTGATAGTGAATCCTTTGGTGGTCTTGCCAAGGGCGAGGACATAGGCTATGTTGAAGCCGAACCTCGTAAAATCTTGTGTTCTTCTTTCTTCCCTACTCTTTACTTTTTAGCAATATTTATAAATTGTGTGGATGTTATATCAAACTTTGAATTCTAAGTGTTTGTTTGTTAAAAAGACCGGAAGTTAATTTGTTTTGGTTTGATCAACATTGATTGCGGAAACCAAAAGGGACTACGTTGGTTGATCATCCTTGACTTATTAAACTAAAAGTTTATTTAAAAGCTGAACACTGGGAAGAAGGTTGTTTGTTAAATTTACACAATAGGGCTTATACAAATTCAGCAAGCTTTTCACATTACTACAAGGATTTTATTAAGGGATTAATCATTTTATTTTGGTTGTAATTTCTCTAATTCAATTTTGTGATTGCGGTTGAGCTTTGATTACCGTTCTAACACAAAAGTATTAAAAAAGGAAATAAATTTTTAAAAATCCCAATTCAACTCTGAGAATTGCATGTAGGATCACCTTATGCACGCATCAGGACTAAAAGACATATCATGATGGCGTGCGGTGTTCGTGCCAAAGAATGAAGATCTATGTGTTGTAATTTGTATTCATTTTATTATTTCTTCATTCTGGGATGTAATTTATTATGAACTGTGCGCATGTATGGCTTGTAATAATTTGCATTAGGCATGGTAGGTAGGTATGCTCAAAACTACCATAGTTGGACCTTAGGCACCTACACTAAGGACACTTAGTCCCCACATCACTTATCATAATCAGGAGAATCAAGTTTAGGCTAAAATGAACTTAATGGGAAAAGTTGAGAGGGTTCGGGCAACCGAACCTTTGCGGTATAAAATGGCTCGGGCAACCGAACAGTCAACATATTGACTTGGTCTTTGCGCACCCGAACCTATTTTGAACGTACCTTCCTCGGGCACTCAAAAGCCTGTCAGGGCACTTTTTAACTACTCGGGCGACCAAAGGTTTACGTTCAAAAGGTGGCTCAGGCGACTAAATTACCTAGTTCTGTTAACCGAACTATTAGTCGAGCACCCGAATTATTGAACATTTGCTACTAACTTTGTTTCAGCCAACAGACTCATCCTTCAGGCAACCAAACCTCTAAAAGTTAAAATTTTGACTGTGTCTTTTCGAACACTCAAACCTTTAGCTGGGCACCCAAACTTCGCGAGTTAAAATAATTTTTATTGAATTTTTAAATGGGGTAAAAAGGGTTAATATTCTTAGTGGTCTTTTAAACGAATTTAATTATACCCATTATACACCCAACGGTCAAAAATTTCCCCTTGCCTATATATACTCATTCATTTGTCTTAATTACAAGATGATTAGCAAATTGGATTAGGGCAAAATTCTCTCAACTTTCAAAACCCTATATTAGCCAAATACCACTTCCAAACACTCACAAACTGTTCAATCTTGATTTCTCAAAAGCATTGTGAGTATCTTGTAAAGCTAGTGTGCTTAATCACATTTTCTAGAATTCTCATTTACTTTGTTGCTTGATCGATATTATGAAAGAGTTCAGAATTAAAGTTTTTCCACTGGTTTCATCTGATAAACCTAGAGTGGAAAGACTTTAAGGGTTTTGGTTCTTGCATTGTTGTTGCAAGATACCTAAACCTAAATTTTGTGTGTGCAAAAATCCTTTTCAAGCTAGTGCTTCAAACAACTCTATTGTGCTTTGAATATTAGTATATATATTATTGAGTTTGTTTGCTTGAACTTGCCTAGCATATTTTAAAACCCTAATCTGATATTGCATTATTCACATAGTGTGTTTCAAATATTGCTTGGGTATACACTCTAGATCTGTATTGAAAACTTATACGTGACTGAGTGTTTAGCACACATTAGAGCACTGAGCATATTTATATATCATTCGTGCTTGCATTATTGATTGAGCTATATTGGTGCACACATCTGCTTGTCTAGAAGCAAATTTTCGTGTACAAACTTTTTATACACATTGGTTGTATTCCAGGCATGGGCCTGAAGAGGGAGACTAGCCCTATGGAATAGTCTCAGATTGGCTTAGACCCGATTAGGAAAGCTAGGTGTGCCATCCTGTTAAGGTGTGTCAGTTGAGGTTAGCCCCTTTAATTGACCTGGTTGTATTAGGTGTCACTCCACCCGTTTAAGTGAGCATTATAGTGGTAATCCTTGTGCTGGTGTGGCCAAGGCAGGGACGTAGGAACAGTTGGCTGAACCCCGATAACATATCGTGCATGTTCTTTACATTTTCACACTTTATCTTTATTGGACGTGTATGTTTATACATTGATTGTGTGGACTGACTCTAGGTTGGTTTGTACTATTGATTAATTCGGTTAACCTAGGTACGAAATTTTAAATACCCAATTCACCCCCCCCTCATGGGGTTGCCCCAAATCTAATAACCCCCTCTTGGGAAAGCTATTCCAATTTCAATTGGTATCAGAGCCTAGTTATAGTAATTCCTAACAAGAAACTATAAAAAGATCAAATGGAAAATATAGGAGTAGCACCCTTCGGTGAGGGCCAATCCTCAACCCGTCCACCAATCTTTTGTGGACATAACTATACCTTTTGGAAAAAGAGAATGCAAATATATCTCTAACACATGGATTGGAAATCTTGGGAAGTAGTTTTGGATGGATACCTAATTCCTACTAAGATAGTAGATGGAAAAAAAATTCCCAAAGAGAAAAAAGATATGACCGATATAGACTATAAGATGCTCCAAATAAATTCGAGTGTAATAAATGCCCTATATTATGCTTTAGATGTTAATGAGTTCAATAGGGTCATGGCCTACAAGACGGCTAAAGAAATATGGGACAAATTAGAAGTGACATATGAAGGAACAATAGATGTTAGGAACAATAGGATAGATATGTTAACAAGTGAGTACGAAGCATTTAAAATGAATTTAGATGAAACAATCTCAAATATATATACCAAGTTTACCTACATAATTAACTCCTTAAGTGTATTAGGAAAAACTTAGACTACCTACGAAATGATTAGAAAAATTCTAAGAGACCTTCCCTCCATATGGGAGCCAAAGGCTACTGCTATCACGGAAGGTAGAAACCTTAAGACCACCTCTCTAGATGAACTCATAGGTTCATTGCTTACCTATGAAATGGCGTTAAAGGAAAGAAATCTTGAACCCAAGAATAAAAGGTCAATTGCATTAAAAGCTTCTAGTAACAGTTCAAGTGAAAAAGAAAGTGAATCAAGCGACTTAGATCAAGATGAATTAGTATTCATCACTAAAAGATTAGGCAAATTCTATAGGAGAAATAAACGGTTTCCTAGAAAGTTTAATAAAAAGAAACCTGAAAAAGGAGGGACAAATAGAAAAGAAAAGAAAAGTAAAAATGAACCTCCTTTATGCTATCATTGTAAGAAACCAGGGCGTATCAAGTCGGACTGCCCGTTACTCAAGAAAGACAAGAATAAAAAGAAGGAAGCTATGAAGGTCACTTGCGATGATTCAAGCTCCAGTGAGACAAAAAATGAGTCAAGTGGACAATGGATGGAAAATACATGCTTCATGGCTAATGACGAAGAGATAAACTCCTACTACTCCTCTATAGAATCTTACAATGAGTCTTGTGATGAGTCTTATGACAGCATGCCTTCCTATAAATAATTACAAGCTGAGTTCTTTTCCTTACATAAGAGATTCATAAAAATTTCCAAGAGAAATATAACTTTGAAAGATCAAAATAAATAATTAATGAAGCAATTTGAAACATCTAAAATCAATGAAAAGGAGAAAGATTCTTGTATTGAAAAATTAGAAGATGAAATAAAAGAAATTACTCAAGATATAGGAAAAATTAAAGAAGATAAGTTAAATAAAAAGGAGTTAGAGATAATCAAACTTAAAAAAATCAGTAGAGAATAAAGAGAAAATTATATATAATTTTACCAAAGGAAAAGAAAATTTTGAAAACATGATTGGACAACAAAAACTAAATGGAAATAAAGAAGGGATAGGTTATAATGGAAAAATAAACAAAAGAAATAAAAAATTATACATGGGATATTTTGTTAAAGAAGCCAAGCACTATGCTAGCACTTCTTCAAACAACAAACATGAACACACTACTTGCTACATGTAATGTTCAATTTTCCTCTAAAAAGAAAATATGTCAAAGTACAAGGTGAATGGAAAGTAAATAATGGAACTAAAAACAATTCAAAGAAAGTTAAGAGAATTTGGGTTCCAAAAACTAATACAATGAATCCCTCATTGTAGGTATGCTTTAGGACTACACCGTCAACAGATAAATGGTACTTGGACAGCGGGTGTTCAAGGCACATGACCAGTGAAAGAACCAAGTTCACCACATTAAAACAAAAGGATGGGGGATACGTCACCTTCGGCGACAATGCCAAACGTAAAATTATTGGCTTTGGGAAAATAGGTAAACAACTTCTCTTACCATTGATAATGTGCTATTGGTAGAAGGATTAAAACACAATCTTTTAAGCATAAGCCAATTAAGTGACAAAGGGTTCGAAATAACTTTTAAGAAAGAAAAATGTGTTATTCAAAACCCCCAAAACAACAAAACCTTGTTTGTAGCTCATAGGATAAATAATGTATATTGCATAAACCTTGAGAACTTAATAAATCAAAATGTAGCTTGTTTAGATGCAATGGATGAAATAAGTTGGCTCTGGCATAGGAAACTAAGACATGCTAGTATGGATCTTTTATCCAACTTATCTAAGAAAAGTCTTGTAAAAGGATTACCAAATACTAAATTTATAAAAAACAAGGTGTGTGATGCATGCCAAAAAGGAAAGCAAGTCAAAACAAGCTTCAAAAAGAAGAAATACATAACTGCTAAAAGACCCCTAGAACTCTTGCACCTAGACTTATTTGGTCTAACTAGAACCTTAAGCTTAGGAGGCAAACAATATGCTTTTGTAGTAGTAGATGACTATTCAAGATTTACTTGGGTATTTTTCTTAGCAAACAAAGACGAACCTTGTGATATGCTAATCACCTTATGCAAGAAATTACAAAATGAAAAGGGCTATAGTGTAACTAATTTTAGAAGTGATCAAGGTAGGGAATTTAAAAGGAAAAATGTTGATCAATTTTGTAATGAATATGGAATAAACCATAATTTTTCAACTTCTAGGACTCCACAACAAAATAGAGTTGTAGAAAGAAAAAATAGAACCCTCAAAGAAATGGCAAGAACTATGTTAAACGAAAATAATCTACTTAAATAATTTTGGGTAGAAGTTGTGAATACAACTTGTTACATTATAAATATAGTATCCATAAGAAAACCCAACATTTCCTACTTTCATATATTTGGGTGCAAATGCTTTATTCTTAATACTAAAGATAATCTAGAAAAGTTTGATGCAAAATCTGATGAAGGAATTTTCTTAGTTTACTCTACAAATAGTTAATGTTAGCTTTGGTGCAATCCCAAGAGGGGGGTGAATTGGTATTTAAAAAATTATCACCTAGGTCAATTGGTTAATCAACAGTATTACGTAACCTAGGGTCAATCTATGCAATCAATAAACAAACATACACATGCGATAAAAGTAAAGTGCAAAAATGTAAAGAACACGCACGATATGTTATCGGGTTTTGGCCAATTGTGCCTACGTCCCCGCCTTGGCCCACACTAGCACAAGGATTACCACTATAATGCTTACTTAAACGGGTGGAGCGGCACCTAAAAAAATCAGGTCAATTCAAGGGGATGACCTCAACTACCACGCCTTAACAGGATGACGCTCCTAACCTTCCTAACCGGATCTAAGCCAATATGGGACTATTCCACAGGGCTAGTCGTCCTCTTCAGGCTTGCGCCTAGAATACAACCAATGTGTATAAAATGTGTACACGAAAATGTGCTTCTAGAAAAGCAGATGTGTGCACCAATATAACTCAATCAATAACGCAAGCACGAATGATATGTAAATATGCTTAGTGCTCTAATGTGTGCTAACCACTCAATCAAGTATGATAATCAATCAAGATCTAGAGTGTGTATCTAAGCAAGATTTGAAACACAATATTTGAATATCACAATATCATATTAGGGTTTCAAAATGCTAAGCAAGATAAATCAAACAAACTCAATAAGATATTTCAATGTATAAAGCACAATGGAATTGTTTGAAAGACTAGCTTTTTACAAAAGGATTTTTGCACACAAAATCTAGGTTTAGGTAACTTGCAACAATAATGCAAGAACCAAAAACCCTCAAAGTCTTTCCACACTAGATTATCAAATGAAATCAGTGGAAGTACTTTTAGTCTATACTCTTAGAAAAAATCAATCAATCAATATACCAAGATAGAGTATAAGCTAGAGAGATTTAAGCACAATAGCCTTATAGAAATACTCACAGTGTTTAGAGAAAAATAATGAGGAGTATGTGAGTGTTTTCAAAAAATATTTGACTAATATAGGGTTTTAAGGATTTTGAGAGTTGAGAGAATTTTTGCCCTAATCAAGTTTGCTAATTCTTGCTAATTAAGACAAATGAACTGGTATATATAGGCAAGGAGGATTTTTTGACTGTTGGGGACACAATCGATATAATTAGAATTGTTTAAAAGAACATTAAGAAAATTAACCCAGTTTACCCCATTAAAAAATCAGTAAAAATTATTTTAACCCACAAGGTTCGGGTACCCGATTTGAGTTTCAGGTGCTGGAATAGACACAGTCAAAAATTCAACTTTAAGAGGTTCGGATGCTTGAATTGAGGACCATTTGGCTGAACCAAAGTCAGTAGCCAAATGTCCAAGGTTCGAGTGCCGAAAGCTGAGCCCACTTTTGAACATAAATGTTCAGTCGCTCAAGTAGTTAAAAAGGTGCTCAGATAGGCATTCAGGTGCCCGAAGAAGATACGTTCAAAATGAGTTCAGGTACCCGAACACAAAGTCAATAAGTTGACTAGTTCAGTCGCCCGAACCGTTTTACACGGCCTGGGTTCGATCACTCGAACCCTCTCAACCTTTTCAATAGAAGTCCATTTTTAGCCAATTTCAATTCCCCTGATATGAAGATGATAATGGAGACTTATTAGTGCCTTTTTTTTTAGAGAATTAAGGATTTTCTATCCTAAGGTCTGTGTAGTTACCTAAAGTCCAACTATGGTCGTTTTGAGCATACCTACCTACCATACATGATGCAAATTATTACAAGCTATACATGCGCACAGTTCATAATAAATTACATCCAAGAATGAAGAAATAAACAAATTGAATACAAAATACAACACATAGATCTTCATTCTTCGGCGCGAACACTGCATGCCATCATGATATGTCTTTTAGTCCTAAAGCACGCACAAGGTGCACCTGCATGCAATTCTCAGTGCAACCATTAGTACCAAGAGTATTTGTCATAATAAAAATTAGGTGTGACCAATAAGGTCAACAATCTCCCCCTTTTTTTATGATGACAAATACTTTATGCAAAAGTGGGTGCAGCTAAGAAAGACTCCCCCTGACTTCATGCATAAAAATAATTAAAATAAAGTGTAATAAGAGATGTAAGTAATATGAAGCACAGTAATACCCATTTTTGCCTCTTCTCCCCCTTTTGGCAACAGCAAAAAGGGTTAAACAACAAAGCCCAAAGGCAAAGGACATCAATTAGATACAAGAGGTATATTGGAAAAAAATTCGGCAGCATGCCGTTTGAAAGTAAACTATTCTCAATCAAAACTTTGTACCTAAGTGACCTGATACAAATTGTTATTGTATTTGAAAAAGGATATAAAAGTGAATACAAAATACATATTTATTTTCTCAGAGCCTAATGATTTTAAAGAGAAAAGACTCACCCTAAGAATATGCATTTTCTTTATAAAACATATTGAGTAAAATTCACAAATTATTTTAAAAACACACTCAAGTTTTAAGGAGTTTAACATTAAGAAAATGATATTAGGTTGTGTGCACAGGTTTCAAAAACTTTTGGCAGCATTTTTTCTAAAGATGTAAGCAATCCATAAGAATCTGCCAATATTTAAGCGCGTTAAATAAATGCGTACAACCAACCCCAAGGAATTTTAAAAATTTAACGCAAATGAGCCAAGCTTAAGCATTTAGACTTTAAGAATAAATCACATTTGCACACAACAAAGAAAATCAACTCAATTATTTTGGACAAATGTCTACGAAAAATTTGGCAGCATGCCGGCTGTAAACAGGACATTTCCCAAAATTAACCTGCACAAAAACGATTTTGAAACAAGCAGTATTTCAAGAGTAAGGCATGTGAGAACCTATAATCTACTAGAAGGCAATTCTCATCAACTGCATCCTCCATGCAGGAGGCTTTCTATACTAAGCATGTATTTCAACATAATAGTCATTTAAACACAAGCACATGCAAATCAAAGTACTGCAGATGTATATCATAACCATATCATAGAATCTCTGTGTGTGTGGTGAAAGTGATCGTCAAATGAACAAATATAAAAGTTGTTTTAAGAATAAATACAGATCAAATAATAGAAAGTGTATCTAAATATAACATAATAGATGATCAAAATAGGGAGCTGTAGTACGACAGAATGGATCCTCATGAAGCACTCCTAGGTCTCTCCATCATCATGATCATCATCTCCCTCTTCTCCACTCAACTCCATCTGGTCATCCTCCCTAATATCCTCATCGTTCATCTCTCTCAGCCGTTCACCAAGGATGTGGAAGTTAGCCCGCACCTCGGACTGGAAGTCAGTGAACTCACTATAAAGGGAGTCAAGTCTAGCCTATGAAGAAGATGTCTACTCAGTCATGAAGACTCGAAACTCCTGAAATGAGGCAGAGAGATCGGTGATGGCTATCACGATCTTGGCGCTAGATTGTACATAGGGCAGCTCCTGTGGGACCTCCTGAGCTCTTGGCCCTCTCTCATGTGCAGTAGGCAACCACATGTTGCCAGTGAGCTCGTATCCCATCAACTTTAAAGTGGTGGAGTTGAAGACGTCGGAGGGCCGCACTTTCTTGATGGTAGCTAGTGGTGACCTATTTAGCCTTTCCCTAACAAATATCCTAGATAGAATCCCACTATAGGGCAAAATAATCCTCTTTCCCACGGTTTTGAAAACCATCCACCGTAGGATCAATCTAGGCAGGTCTAGCTTCTTCCTGGTGAAGAGGCACCACATGATGAAGCAATCCAAGTAGGAAACATGATCCCTCGATCCTAACTTGGGTAAAATGTTATTGGAAATCAAGTGGTGTACCACTTTGTCTCCAGAGTCGAGGATCTGTAGCTGGGGGTATGGGTTAAGTCAGCTACTGGATTTGTCATGACAAAATTAACAAATGTACTCATAGTGAAGTCCTGCTCGGCTATCGAAGTGGAGGAAGAATCTGTGGAAATGATGTCACCGCGCTGGATATCAAAAGTCTCTGCCAGGTAGGCATCATCAAAGTGGATATCTGTCTCCAGCACCCTGGTGTAGTGGCCCTGGCCATCTTGAGCAAGATTGGCATAGAAGATCTAAATGAGCACAAGTACATCCATCTTGGCTGAAAGGCTATAAACTCATTCCATCCTTGGTACCAAAACATGTCTAGAACATTGTTGAAGTGAGTTTGCATGAATTTGATATCAAGAATCTTTCCTAGGATGGGGTCTTTGAGACGAAATATTTTCTCGTATTTGATTCTCCGATCGGATGTGGGGAACCACTAGTCTAATGGAACACCTACGGCAACTGGTCTTTGTTCCCTAGCCATGGAAACAAATCTCACAGAAGACTAGGCAAGGATGTAAAAGAAAAGGCTAAGGAGGCTCTCAAATTTGTGGAAGAAATGAACCATTTTTTGCGGAGAACCATATATATCAACGTGGTTTGGGCGCCTGAGTGATGGTTTGGTCACCTGAACAGCTTTAATTATAAGAGCCCACCAAGTCTTTTTGGCAGCCCGAAGCTAGGTTTGGTCGGCTAAATTTCAAGCGGCATTTTGTATTTTCGAGAGTCAGCCGCCCGAATTAATTTTGAACTAATCCAATCAATCGCTCGAAACCTCAGTTAGGTAACCCGAAAATATATTCGGGGACCCAAAGATTGTTCGATAGCCCAAGGTGATTTGAGCATGAGGGCTCAGCCACCCGAAGTGGTCAAAAGCTTGGTCAAACTTCTTGTTCGGTTACCGAAGTACAAATGTACTTATGGGTTCGGTGGCCCAACCTTGGTCTTTTATTCTTATTTGATCTAATTTTTTAAAGCAAGAGACCCTATGGATTATCTGTAGGATTTAGGGCAATGATATGGCTTCAAGGTAAGATTAGGGCAGGATTTTTTACTTTAATTTCCAAACCTCAAGGCTGAACAATGGATAAAGTATGCTTAACATTAGATGTTCATATTTAAGCAATGGGTTAAGCAGTTTGAAGTTTAAATGCAAGGCATACATGCCATGTTCACTTAAGAGAGGATTTTTATTCAAACAGCCAATGATTTATATTTAAGCCAACAAAAATATTCACTTAGACTTGAATTTACATATTGGCTTAATTCTCCAAGATAGTTGGTGTGCTTTTTAATGGTGAATATACTAAGATTTTAAATTTATTAGTCCCAAGCCACTACCTAATCCTTTTGAGAATGCTACCCCCTACGACTAATCCTAACTATTAAGGAAGAGCTACCATATACTACCATTCTTTTGAGAAATCAAGATTTGTTAGTGTTTATTCATTGTTTGTTATTGCTAGACACTCTCATTGCATTTGTTGATTAATTTTCATATTGAGAGTTAAGCAAAGATTTTCCTTTGATTTTATTTAATAAATCTATAGATGGGAAAATGCAATGAGAGTGAGTCTTTGCATTATTGTTGTAAGACTCATTGTGCTTGTATTTTTGTGTGTGCAAATTTTTTTTTACAAACTCATATTCAAATATCTCTTGTGCTTGAATATTGAGAAAATATTTTTTTTGAGATATTTAGAATACTCTTGGTACACATCTTTGAAACTCTAAACTATGATTGATATTTACATCTATATATAGTTTCAAAGATTAGCTTGCTAATACACTCTCATGTTTGATTGAATATAAACATTACTTTGAGTGTTGATTGTACACATATAGCACTGAGCTTAAAGTTCTTAGATTATTGGTGTGTGTTGATTAACACTGGTACAAATCTACTTAGTTGAGAAGCATATATTTTTTACACATTTTGTATTGTAATTGATTGTATTCCAGACGTGGGTCTGAAGAGGGAGACTTGCCCTGTGAAAAGTCTCGAATTGGCTTTGACCCGGTTAGGAAAGGTAGATGCACCATCCTGGTAAGGTATTTTAAATGGTGCCATGCCACCCATTAAGTGAGCTGTAGTGGAAACCCTTTTGCTTGTGAGCTTGAGGCGGGGACGTAGGCAGTATTGGCTGAACCCCGATAGTATTTATTGGAACTACTTTTAATTTCCGCACTTTAAATTTCAGCACTTGAATGTTTGTGTTTAATTGTTTAAATAATTGATTGGGATTGCATATAAAGACCCTAGGTTGTGAAATACTTCTAACATCTGGTTTAACCTAGGAATAAGTCTAAAATTCCAATTCACCCCCCACCCTTGGGAATACACCAAAGTCAACAATATGGAATATATATTTCATTCAAGGGGAGTTGTACTTAATATACCATGATATATGTCCATTGTTGAATGTTTAAATTCGTATTCTAATTATTCTACAAATCTTGTTAAGAGTATGCTTATTGAAACAGGGAGCCTTAGTAAGGCTTACTCACTTTTGCTCCTTACTTGTCATCATCAAAAAGGGGGATATTGTTGGCCTAACAAGGCTTAATCTCATTTTGATGATAACAAATCAAGAGTACCTAACATGTTTGTTTAAGTAAATTTTTCAGGACTTCAAAGATATTCATGAAATCAAGTTCAAGTATTTGATCTGCTTAATTGAAGTTGTACTTAAAGCCATGAATAATGATGAAGTTAAAGCATACTAAAGAAATGGTTAAAGCTGAACATAACATGGAAGCTAAAGCATGAAGACTTAGAGCTTATATAGTTTTATTTTATAAAAGTCTCATGTAAGTACTTCACAAATTCAAAAACTGATGTTTGAATCTCTTATGAAATATCATTAACTTAGAGACCTATTTTAAATCATGGAAAATATTTTCATAAAGTCTCAAATAAGTTTTCCAAGTTCAAAGTTAAGTTTTGAAACCAAATCTTGAAAAACCAAGAAGAAGTAAGAAGGATAGGCGACTGATGTTTAATCATTAGGCGAGTGATGTGTTGTTGACTTTGTTAATAAACAGACAAAACATGAGTAGGCAACTGACCCCTTAAGTCCAGTCAACTGACTCAACACAGACTTTCAAAATGCACTAATTATAAAAAGTTCAGGCGACTGACCCTCAGGCCTTAGTTAACTGAAGTCCATGTTTTAACTTTTAAATAGTGCTGATAAAGTTTCCAAAATTGATTTATTAGCTTCCAAACTTAGAGAAAACTTCAAGAAAATGGTAAGAAACCCTTGTGCACATCTATATGTATTATTCTAGCACATTAAGGCAACACACTAAGTCAGAATTTTTATTAAATATGAATTGATTAAACTGTTATATATTTATTTATTTATAAGTTTAAAGATTATTTTGAAAACCAACCTTTCAACAAGGATTTTACAAACCTAGGATATATGGTACAATATTTTGAATAATATGAACGGTGGAAAATATGATTTATTTTATGAACAAAAAATACAGTGTTTTCTTGGTTGTCTCCTGCATCATGTTTGAATATTGAAATTGTGTGGCAAGTGAATAAATTTATATGGTTTATTGTGTAACCGAATTTGAGAATGATTGTGAAATATCCTGGAACTATTGGTGAAACATACTGGAATTGCTTGTGAATAATACAGATATTTGATATGATGGCTGTGAGCCAAGTTTTATATGATGGCAGGGGCCAGGTTTTATTTGATGGCTGTGAGCTAGATGTAACTGACGGCTGAGGATCGGGTGTTTATTAAATGACAATTGAAATGAAATGATTTATACTATTGTTTTATTTACTTAAATTGCATTATATGCTTTAGGAACCTTGGGGACTAGTGTATTGTGAGCATGGTACCATTGCTAGTGATTGATTATTAGACCATGTGCACCCATACTGTTATGGATAGAAGTTTAGAGGGTCTTAACCGACTGCCTGCATAAGGTTGAAGTAAGGGCGTCAAACCTGTAGCTTGGTTATGGATATCTGCAAACGTACTTGCAAAGGATGATGTTTTGACTTTGTTTTGGGCTAATCACCCAGACTTAGTCCAACCTTTGGGCCTCACAACCCGTGCCATGGGGGAAGCAAATGGCGTTAGTCACAAGGAGTTGTCTTATATGCGCAATATAGTGCATTCATTGCCCTAGAATTTATTTGCAGGATCTTTAGGTCATTTTCAGTCATCTCTTTTTCTTCCTTAGGTATGTCTTTGTTGTCTATGTTTTTAGTAGGGATGAGGTCACCATGTGTGACTACTTTCCAAGCTTTCCAGTCCATAGTTTCCAAGTTGATTCTCCTTAGATGTTTCCAAAAGGTGTAGTCAATACCGCAGAAGATAGGTGGTTTGGAAGACGATTGGCCTTCGGCAAAGGGAGATACACCTAGGTGTGCCATAGGGATCTTTATGTAGCTTCTAGATACCAATTGAGAAGTAAGGTGTAATCCCAAGAGGGGGGGTGAATTGGGTTTATTAAAATTTATTTAAAACTTTTGTTTTTAAAATTTTTTTATTTAAAAATTAACCCAACAAATTAATATTCAGCAATCACACAATCACAATGATATTGATTTGCAATCTTGCAAGCAAAACCAACCATCCTTTTAAGTTTAGTCAACAAAGATCAATTTGAATAAAATCTCTGAATATTCAAAATCTAAGTTCTTTTTCAATCAATGAATAGTTAGAATAAATAATTTAAGATATTTGATTGTACAAGTCCAAAAACTTTCTTTTAATTTATAAAGCAAGATTAATTTCAACAGTGGAGTAAAATCAATATTCAAGATTACTTCTGAGTTTTTCAAATCACTTAACAGCCAAATAATGACAACCAATATGTTTCTTGATTTTAAATATAAAACAAATTCAGTAATTCAGTGAGCTTCAAAATTTGATAATCTAGACTCTGAGTTTGATTAGGACCAAATATGTCTAAGTGCAACATTTCAAGCAGTCTAGTAGTGGATATAATTTTCTTTTTGTTAAAACTTGACCTCATTTTCTTACCCATTTGACATGCATCACAGATTTTATTTTTCACAAAAGGTGTTTTTGGTAAGCCTTTAACTAAGTCATTTTTCATAAGCTTTGAGAAAAGATCCATGCTAGCATGCCCTAGACGCCTATGCCACAACCAACTCGCTTCATTTATTGCAGAAAAACATTTTACATGTTGTGAAGTTAAGTTATCAAAACTAGTGGGGTAAACATTTTCGTGACGATCAACAGTAAAAGAATTTTTTTATTAGATTTATTCTCAACAATGCATTTATCATTTTCAAAGGACACTCTATAACATTTATCACACAATTGACTTATACTCAGTAGGTGGAGTATGTAAGCTTGTATGTGAAAGAATGGCTTAAGGAATTTTAGAGAATATTTTTGTTAATCAAAGTCTTAATCACTCTCTAATTTTTCCAAATGATGGTATATATATTGCCTTTGATAAAAATATAATTCTTATGAAAAAAAGGGAATTTTTAAAAAAGATTAATCAGCCTTTTTACCCTAATTACCACAGTTAAATTAAGGCAACCTAAGACTTTCGGTCGCCCAGTCCTTAAGGCCGGTTGCCCGAATAGACGCATAGAGGAAATGTTAATTTTTGAGTTTGGGTGCCCAAGGGTGAGTTCGGTTGGCTAGGCCAAGGCGATTTTCCAAACATTCGAGGTTTAGTTGCCCGGTGATTTGTTTGATTTTCTGAACTTCACAATTTGGTCACTCGGGGTGTTTTTGAACTAAAACATCAGGCGACTAGGGAAGGTATAAAGTGTCAGCTATTACGTTCGGTTGACCATGAACAGTACATTCATTTTGGACTGGTCGCCTAAGCCAAGTCAACTTATTGATTTTTTACCTATTCGGTCGACGGAGGCATTTTTAACGTGCTAAGATTGGTCGGCCAAAACTCTTTCAAAATTAAAGATAGGTCTTGTTTTTGCTTAAAATCCACCCCTATTGGCATAAATATGACTTGTGAGTTAAAGGGGATTTTTCAAGTGATGTTAAGGGACCTAAGGTCGATCTATGGTTAATGAGCTTATATTAGCTTATCATGCATGCAATGCATTAATTATTACAACCCTTGATTATTATAGATCCAAAATTAATTTAAACAATAAATACAAATGAAAACAATTTGGTCTTCATTTCCCTTGTATCTCCATATGTCACCATATGATGTAAGTCTTCGCCATTTCATACAAGAATGAACCTACACACACACTCAAGGCATTGGTAAGATACAAAGATATTTGTCATTATCAAAACATGATATGACCAATAAGGTCAACATGGCCACTATCAATATAGCTCACGATCATGTCGAGTGCCAAGGGAGCTTTTAACTAGCACCGAAACATTCATAAGAAAAAATATAAACTAAGAAGAAAATAAAAGTGTGAGAGGCTATGAGGGTGGACTCGCCAATGAAGATTGTAGGATTTCACGACAAACACCTAATTGACCTCTTGGTGTTAATTTGGCTTCTACCATTTTGATGAGCCAAGATCAAAGGCATGGATCACCCTAATCTCGGCATGCATAGCCATGTGGTGGTGTGTGTCAATGTGTGTGTAATATTGTGTGTAAGAGTGTGTATAAGTGTGTGCATGAATGTGTGTGTAAAGACTAGTGTGTGCATGAGTGTGAGTAAGTGTGTTCGTGAATGTGTGTAAAGACATGAGTGTGTGTAAGTGTGTGCATGAATGTGTGTAAAAGTAAATAAACGAGTTAGTACACAAATTAGTAAATGAGTTAGTGTACACGTAAGTAAATGTTTTAGTAATCAAGTTAGTAAATGTTAGTATGCAAGTAAATAAATGAGTTAGTATACAAGTAAGTATGAGTTAGTGTGCAAGTTAGTGTGAGTTAGTATGCAAGTAAACAAATGTTAGTAAGCAAGTAAATAAATGGGTTAGTAAGAGTTAGTGGGAGTTAGTAAGCAAGTGAATAAATGTTATTAAGCGAGTAAATAAATGGGCTAGTAAGAATTAGTGGAAGTTAGTAAGCAAGTAAATAAATGGGTTAGTAAGAGTTAGTATATGAGTTAATATTAAATTAGTAAGTAAGTTAGTAAGGGTTAGTAAGAATTAGTATATGAGTTAGCAAGTAAGTTAGTGTGTGAAAGTGTGTGTAATGGTGTGTGAAGGTGTGGGTAAGGGGTGCATGGATTCTCTCCTCCAAACTTAACCTCCACTATTCTCCTTGCACCCTAAGAGATTTAATCTCTCTTTGGCCTCTCATAGACACAACTCTTGCAATATCAACACTTCCAAACTTAGAATATCCATAATAATAATAGTAATAATAAAAATAATAATAATAATAATGGTGATAATAATACTAATAATAATAATAATAGTAATAAGCTAATAATAATAATAATAATAATAATAATAATATATAGTAAACTAATAATAATAATAATAATGCCAATAATACTAAGGCTAATAATAATAATAATAATAATAATAATAACAAAACTAATAATAATGGCGCCTTTGTTATATTTGGCCCAAACAAGATGAGGTGTCTACAAGCAGTAAACCTAATCTAAGTGGCACCCAACGACACTCTAGTTTTGTAACTAACCAAAGAGGGGCCAAAGGGGAACCCTAATCAACATGTTCAAAGTTTATTTTTATACCCAAAAGGGTTTACAACCGATTGATTTCAAATCAGGAAAGTTTTGGCAGAAATCTCACAAAGAAGATTGTTGGGCTCGATAACTGGCAACTTGGTCCTACCCTGGTTGAGACTCTCGGGAAAAAATCTTCCATCAGGCATGTGTTCATTCGACCTAGTCATGCCTTTAAGGTTCCTAGTCGTGCCCTTAGTCGATAGCCTCAGTAATTCAGCTTCACTCAGCACTTTGGAGTCTCAATTTTATGACTTGAATGCCCCTTATGACTATTGGTCGCACCACATAGTCAAACAGGATTATGTTGCTTTGAATGGAATGAGGCCTTGGAGACTTTGTTGAGCACTTGGTTGAGCTGTGCGCTTCCCAATTGCGTCCTTAGCTTCTTGCATTGCTTAACTCCTTAGTTTAAGCTTTAATTTCCTAAAACACGAATAAACCACACATAACTCCGAACTATGATAAGAAAGGATAAATACATGGGAAATGAGAACACAACATAGGTAAATGGGGGCCTAAAATAATAAATTTTAGGAACACATCACTTAGCCACAAAAATGTTTATGCTATAACATGAATGAGTAATCAACCAATACAATAAAATTCTAGCAGATTAAATCAAACTTATATTCATAACTACAGTAGTGTTTGATCAATATGAATATTCCTAGCATGCACAACATTCACATATCAAAGTAAATATGTTTGGGAAATAAAGGAGATAAGGGAAAGAGTGACACCCGATCCTTTACAAGGTTTGGCAACCATGCCTACGCCTTTGCCTCAAGCAACCAACTATGAGTATTCACTATGCCTCCTTCAATGGGCAAAGAATCCTCCCTTTTAGTAGGCGGAGATGCCTTTTACAAAACCTCTTTCAATAGGCAGAGTCACCTCCCTCCTTTACATAGGTGGAGTTACCTCTCTCCTTTGCTTTGACGGAGTACGCCACTCCTTTAGTAGGCAGAGTCACCTCTCTTCTTTACTTAGGTGGAGTTACCTCTCAAGTGAAAAACTCTTTCCCTTATTCAATGATTCAGAGCTTGTACAAATATAATCTCTCTAAAAAGAGTAGAAGTACACAATCAAAGCTTATGTTCTCTCATAAGATAATTGCTATGAAGCTCAAAGAGTAAGGCTAGGTCTCTGGTTTTGAAAAGGTTTGAACTTAAAAGAACAACTCAGAAAAATAGTTTCAGCAAGAACGGTGCACAGTAGGATTTTTAAATGCAAATCAATGTGTTCATTAAGGGTTGTCTATATATAGGTAGGTTTGAATTATAATCATTTGTGCATATTTTTTTAACAATATATTTGAGAATCAAAAATATTTTCAGTCATTTGAGAAACTTATCAGATGCTTTAGTTGGCTAAACTGGTAGTTTGGTTGCCCGAACCAATTAACTTATGCATTTCAAAACTGGCAGTAGTCATTCAGTCAACTGAACCCTAAGTTTGGTCGCCAGAACTAACACCGTATGGAACTTTAACAATGGCAGTAGTCATTTGATCGACAGAACTTATGGTTTGGTCGCCTGAACTCTCAAATGCCAAACTAGTGTATTCAAACTCTAGCATTCGGTCGACTGAGCATTAGCCTCAGGCGTCCAAACATCCTGAAATTCAATATTCTTTTTATTTTTTTATTCCAAAACTAATTTTTATCCTTTTGACATAACATTTGGACTTTCTAAAAATATTTTCCAAGTCTTTAAAAGGTATCTAGGTCTAAGTAATTAACCTAAGAACTTTATAACAAAAACCAATTGAGAAGTACTTGCATGAAACCTAGTTTAACAAAACACATGATTGAAGGGACTTGCGGAATAGCCCTAAGATTTGATTGAAGTGCATACGGATAACAAAAAAAATGATTAGATTATGCAATCCCTAATTATGTGATTAGGATTATACCTGCGAGATCTCTTTGGTTTGATTCCGAATCTGCAAGTAGGAAAACGAGCTCTTGAAGACAACCAGCAATCTTCTACTATATTCCTTGAACACGCCTTGCTCCTGAGAGAGTGAGCTCACAAGCGACTACGAGGGTTTTCTTCTCTCACTAAAACGTCTACCTCTATTAAAGTTTTCTCGTCTCCCTTCTCCTCTAGTTGCTAAATGGAGCACGTGTATATAGGCTACAGCAGGGACCTCTGAGCAAATATGACTAGGGCTTCCCACGTAATTAAGAATTCCTAATCCAACCTAAATTCATCCTTAATTACGTTAATTATAGTTCATACCACTAAAAAAATATAATTGCACTCCCTGTCATATTGCAAATTTAAATTTCGAGCTCCTTTGTTAAATGCTTATTTATCTCTCCGCATAAAGATTACAGATACCCATCTATTAAATTAAATTACAAAAAATTTAATTAATTGACATATTAATTCCCTGAGACCTTCCAGTTAACTTATTTGATGTGCCGGATTCAAAGTCCACCTGCAGGGTTTGACACAATCAAAAATTTTAAGCTTCCTCAAGGGGGTATCATCAATCCCAATAACGGGACGTGGATTCCATCAATAATTAATGTTCACCATACACAAAATGTCATCACCCAACTCACTGAGTATTTTGACGCATAAAGAATCTCATTCTTCTATGAATCAAAGTAATAAACACTATTTACATGTGTCCAATAATCATATCAGGATTAAGAGCATGGGCACTCATAATAACCATGAGGTATTAATTGTTTTATATAGTCAGTATAAAAACAATTACCCCAAGATGGTCCTGTTCAATACACACAAAGTGTACTAGCACAAGAAGTTGGAATTGTACCATTCCCAATAGTCAAGACAGACCTATTAAAACCTTGTGTTACAGTCCTACCAATGGTGTGTCCAATTTCATTTATGAGTGTGAACAATAAACTTATATTCTATAAGAACTGATGATCTAATCTTCTTTGTATAAGTCATACTCTACACACTAGATCACCTACTATATAGAATAAAAGACACACATGCATAATCATTAAATAAATAATGTCAGGCAAATATTGCTCACAAAGATTCTCATTAAAATGGAATAATTGAAGTTATTAATAAATACTAAAATCGATTACATAAAGCATGTATTTTAGTATAAATCTCTAACAATCTCCCACTTAGACTCAAAGCCATGCTGCCATACATCTCACTCCCATTCCCTCTACATGACTATCAAAAGTCCTAGATGGTAAGTTCTTTGTAAACGGGTCTGCTAGGTTGCTTGCTGATGTGATCTTTATCACCATTACATCACCTCTCTACACGATATCTTGAATCAGGTTATACTTGCGCTCGATGTGTATATGTATATATATCTTGTATCAGGTTATACTTGCGCTCGATGTGTATATGTATATATATATATATATATATATATATATATATTCATTTTTGCATAAATCTCCTTGAGTGCAAATACCCAAGGTTCTCCTGCATTTTTATTTAAAAATATTTTTGGTGAAATACTTCTTGGGTTTGAATCTTTGAATATTTATCATATATATTTTAATTAAAGGATTGCAAAAATTACAGTGAGAAAATACACATACTCCACTGAGCTTTAACTCATATTTTGTGAGAGTGCATATAGGATTTAATTTGTACATCCTAACTTATTTGAGAAGCATATCTCTGTACACAAAAATTATTTTTATATCTTTTATCTCTGTGGTTCAGGAAGTGAATTGTGTTCTAGGTGTGGGGTATCACTTGAAGAGGAGGGCACCATCCTGTAAGGTGTGTAATAGTTTGGCTCCTCTTAGTTAAGGAAGCTAGGGGGACTCCACCATGTAAGGAGTTGTAAACAACTTTCTGCTCCACCTAGTAAAGTGAGCAGGGTATTGGAATCCTCAAGCGAGTTGGCTTGAGGCAAGGACATAGATGGGTATAGTCGAACCTTGTAAAAATTGTGTTTGCGCTCTCTTTTCCCTTCTCTCTTTATTTTCAGCACTTGCATGTTAATATTTAAATCATTGTGATTAATATATTTATTTTAAATATTTTTGTACTAACATATTTGTGGTTTTCGTAGTTGCTTAGAAAGACCCTAGGTTGTGTTTTTAAATAGGACATACTTGACCTAGGTTTCTTAAAATACCCAATTTACCCCCTCCCTATTGAGAATACATCATAACTATCACATTCTTCGTAGGTTTTCAAATTTTTTTTTTGATACATTTTTGACTTATCAATCCCAATGAGTATATCCAAACCTCATACATTTTTTCTATGCAAAGTTAGGAAGGGAGGGTGAAAAATATACTACTCAAATCATGTCAAAAAATTTTACTCTCACTACCAACAACATTGCTTCACGGTTCAACATTGTTCGTGGTGATTTTGAGTGTCCCAAAGTTGGACCTACCTGGATAATGGAACATGATTTTATGCCTAACGCCTTTCTTACTCTTGTTTAAACAGAACAAAGTAATAATTTTGGGCATCCGCCCTTGTACAAAAAACTAACCTGATAGGCCAAAATTATTCATTTTCTTATTACTTATAACATCCTTCCGAGAACTAAGTCTAGAGATCACGTGTCATATCTAGATTGTTCTATCATGTAGTCCTTATATACTAAAAGGCGTCTTGATCTTCCCTCTTTATCATAAAATGGGTGATAGCCAAGGAAGAATCTCTTGGAGTCATTCTCCCTTAAAGAGGGATTCTCACTCTTATTTTTGAACATCTTGGTGTTGCTTGTCTTTCCACATTATTTGTTAGACGAAAAACATCTAATAAATTCTCATCTACCATTGCTAAAAAAATAGGCTTTGAGTTGGCTGGTGTACTTGGTTGGATCCCTACAAACTGTCAGCCTTCACGGGATGATGTGAATGTGTGCATGGAGGAGGAACGGGAATATGCACGAAGAGATGATCCATCTCATGAAGAGCCATTTGCTCATGCTGGTATAGCCAATGCTCCTCCTGATTATGCCACCATCCTAGGAACGCTCAATGATCTTTGTCAGCATATGGATTTCAAATTTGACACTATGCAGTGAGATATTCACTCCAACTTTCGGTCCTTCAATTAAAGACTCGAAAGGCTTGAAAACATAGGTGGTGCTTCCTCGTCTAAAGGGAAAGCACCTATGGAAGCAAACTCGATTGAAGAGGACAAAGAAGAGGATGATGAAGATGATGAGGAGGATGAGAGCTCATCTAGTGGAGATCCTATTGACGAGGACTAGATGAGAGAGTGTTAATTTTTAGGATGAAAACTTAATGTATTCTTATTGTACTTGTTTTTTTTTTTTTATTGTTATTTTGACAACTACTTGGTTATGTATGATTCTGATATTAATATATATATATATATATGGTTTGCAACCACTATGAGTTCTGTGTTGGAAATGTGAATTTTTATACATGTTGATTGCTAAATGTTGGACATAATGTTGAATATTGGAAGACTTTAGCAGATTAATGTATGACTGTGACCTCCTGCTAATTGACTATATGAAAAACCTAGTCGAGGAAACTGAAATGAATGATTATATATATTTGGATTTTCAATGGGCTTATATTGAGCAGAATGTAAAATTGTACTTAGACAACTCAAATGGCTCAAACTTGTCTGCTGACTTTTTTTGTTAAACCATTTTTTTTTTGTCAAAAAAAGGATATTTTTTTTAACAAAATGCAAAGATTATTATAAAAATACATTTTCTTTTTTAATTCTAAGTATAAAGGGGGAGGATTATGATTATTAGTTTGGTTATATTTGGGATAAGAAGAATAATTTTGGAAAGATAATCAAAATTGAGTTTAAATGACATTAATTAAAAATTCTAAGTCTTAATATCAATATACCTAGCATGTTTTATATTACTTATTATTATGTTTATGCATATTGTGAGAAGGGAACATTATCAAGGTTACCTCATTTTGTTCATTTGAAAGTGAAGTAGTAATCCCAAGAGGGGGGGGGGGGGTGAATTGGGTTATTTAAAAATTTATGGTTTCTTTTAACGATTCTTGAATTTCTTGTTATATTAAAAACAACTTTATTAATTCAAACAATTTACAAACTAAAACTAAAACACACCATAAGTTAACAAAAACTTAACCAAACAACAATTCAAATTAACCAATCACAATTTCCAATTAACCACAATATTGCATTACTTTGTGCAATTCCAGCTTTTGTCAGCAGCCCTATCAATAGTATGCAAGCCCTATTTTTGTAATGAATTTTATTACACTCTCTTAATTAAGATTTTCGCAAATTAACCAACGTACTCCCTTGAGAATTTCTGAAAAAAAGTTAATTGAAACGTATTTTCTTAGTTATTAAGAGTCTTCTATTAATTTAGTGTTGATCCCTGCCGCCTGCACTTATCATACACATAAGAATGTATAAAGTGCTGAAATTTAGAAGAGTAGGGAAAGAAGAACTCCATGATTTTTACGAGGTTCATCTTATCCCCAGCCTACGTCCTTGCCTTTGGCCAATACCACCAAAGGATTCCACTATGAACGCTCCTTTCTAGGCAAAGCAAACCTTTTACAAATCCTTCTTTTTCAGGAACAAAAACCTCTCCAAGCAATCAACCCACACTTGGTTCAATGATCCAAATTAGCCTTGAACCATCAAAGTACAACAAGAAGAGAACAAGAATATGTGTACAAGAACACTCTCAAAACAAAGCAAGTTTGTATAAGTTAGAGCACTAAATATACTTTAATCGAATATTAAGATAGAAAGTATGAAGCTCAAGATTAGATATCACCGGAGGTTCCTTAGGAGTTGAGAAAACTCAATTGTAGATTAGAACAGTGGGCTTATGAATTAGCAGCAATTTAGTAGAATCCTCCCAGCAAGAGTGTAAGCAAGAGTGAGCTTTGTGAGAGATTGAAAGTAGGATGCTTTATTGCTTGATTGTATGCTTGGTGATTTGATTCCTTAGGTTAAATGAGTATTTATAGACTTCTTAGGGTGAGTTTCCTTGTTTCCCAAATTACTTGGAGTGCGCATCAAGTTTTTATAACGTTTAGATCTAAACAACTAATTTTTAGAATTTTCCCGTTAAAGTCCAAAATTTAAATTCCCGCAGGGTCAGTCGACTCAGTCACTCAACTGGGTTAGTTTTTGTATAGGCCAGTTGGCTAGATAGGCATCTGACCCCATTTTGTCTATCTAGAAATTAATTCATTTAAATGTCATTCGGAAGACTGAACATTGTTCAAAATGGTTAGTCAGCTGGACAGTCCCTGTGTCAGTTGGCTGACCGAACTCAGGTCAATTTTAAGACTTTATTTGAAAAACTTAAATGTGACTTTTAAAAATAGTTTTCCAGGGTTTTCAAAAACTGGTCTCTATGTCTTTGTTGCATCCTAATGAGCTTCATATATCTATATAATGTTGAATTGAAGTACTTACAAATGACTTTCTAAGCATGAACTCATTTAGCACTAAGTCTTCAAGCTCTTTTCCATCTCCTGAGGTTCAGCTTCAAGTCCCAGTAGGCTTTAAGCTTTCATTTGATTGACTTTTATTGTTAAGCATCCTCCCGTGATAACCATGTGAGCACTTTGATTGTTCAATCCTGAAACATTATCACTTAACAACACATGTTAATATATTCTTCATTTGTTATCATCAAAACAAGATTGAAAAGCCATGTAGGTCAATAATCTCCCGCTTTTTGATGATGACAAACGAGGAACAAAGATGAGGGTTCCATTAAAAAGGCTCCCACTTACTATTAGCATTCTTTCAATATTTTAAGTATATGAAATCAAATACATATATCGAGCTTATGAACACACATAATCCATTATAATTCAATATAGCATGTAAAGTGCTCCATATGCTTTAATATGTTCAATATGCTCTCAAAGTACTTTAACATTGGTGAATATGCTTCATAAATATTCAACATATTCAAAAATAGTCAAACAAGGTAAAAGTATTAAATATGCTCAAAGTATCAGCTTTGTTTTCCATAATCTCTCCCCCTTTGGACATCAATCAAAACAAGGGGTAAGAGTAATAGGCCATTTAACAAGATAAGAGGTCATACTAGTAAAAGCAAAGCAAAGGAAGCTAACAAACTAAGTGTTTTACATACAAAATATTGAATACATTCAAAAAGTTCCAAGATTTAGTTGTTGAGTACAAGAACAGTTTAAAGATCACCTTTCAGCATCATCATGTTTTTCTTCTTCTTCTTCTTCTGAACCATCCTTTTCTTCCTCTTCAGAACCATTCTCTTCCTCCATATCATCCTTATCTTCAGCATCATTTTCTTCCTTAGAGTCCTCATCATCACTCTCATTATTACTTGTTGGAGCAGAACTAATGACCATGGGATTAGTAGTGCTTAAGGAGCTTGCTAAGTGTTTCTTAACATGACTTAGGTGTTCATCAAGTGAAGTGTAATTTGCTTGAAGGAAAGAAAAGTTTGTTTGAAGAGAATGGATTCTAGTTTGCATGGTGTTACTAAAGGTGGTAAACTACTGATAAAAAGGATTAAACCACACAGGAGCAGTAACAACAGGAGGTTGATGCATTTGACCTCCACTTCCCTTTAAAATGCATCCATCCTCATATTTTTCATACCCATTAGTTTTAGAGTAGTGGAATTGAAAATATCGTAATGGGTTCGTTTCACAAAGAAATCAGTAGGAGAGGATGCTTGCAATTTGCGAAGAGTTGATTTAGAATTCCACCATAAGGAAGAATAACCTATTGTGCTTCAACACGAGATATCATCCATTTGAGCATTTGACTAGGTAGGTCTAGTTTCTTGCCCTTGAGAAAGCACCATAGTAAAAAATAGTCTAAGTAGGAGATATATGTGTGTGAACCGGCTTGAGGAAGGATATTATAAACGATGATCTTTTGAAGAATTTGTGCTTGAAGGTTCATGTGCTTGTGCAAAGGTGGATTTTCAAAGGAAATAGGCTCGGTATCCATAATTAAGGGAAGAAATGCTTCTTGAGTAAAGTCATGTTCCATTATCCAATATGTGCCAAAAGGAGGGCATTCGAAATCTCCTTTGGGAATTTTGAAAATTTTGGCTATGGAATCGGGAGTAAGCGAAATGGATTTTCCCATTACTTCGGCAGAAAGCCCGGTTTTTTCCTTGACAAAATTTGCATAAAATTTTTTTACTAGCTTAGGGAAGTGTGCTTGCCTTGATACAAGATAAAATTCTTCCATCCTAGTGCATCGAATAATGATAGGATGTGAGGGAAATTAGAGGTGAAAAATGAGGTATTAAGAACTTTACCTAGTATTAGATCCGCCGTGTATAAGTGATTTCGGTAGAAACTCTTGGCATAAGGAGTGACAAGCTATTATTTAATGGTTGAGTCCTCAGTAGATTGAGAAGAGGTGGAGGGATTCTTGTGTCCAACGCTCTTAGTTAGTGGTATTTTTGGATTTTCGATAAAAATCGAAGGTGAAGACCCCTAGAGTTGTGTGAGGAATAGGAAATGGATGATGAGATTTCAGTAGAATTGGAGGAGGAAGGACTGAGGGATAAAGAAGAGTGAGAGCATGGGTGAAGCACAAACCCTAGGTCAATTGACTGACAACTCAAAGGGCTAGGGTTTTTATAAACAAGTTTAGAGATTTCTGTCAGTCAGTCGACTGACCCTATGGTCAGTTGGCTGAATATTTACTATTTCAGATATATTTGTTCCTTCAGTCAGTAAACTGGGTTTTTAGTCAGTTGGTTGACTATTGATCTTTCTTAAAATTTGATTCTTTACAAAATTTCTCTGTTAAGTAATAGACCAAGCTCTCTTTTAATGGTTAGGAATCCGTTTTCTGAGAGAGGTTTAGTAAAAATATCAGCCCATTGATCATTTGTATTGATAAATTCAAGTCTTATATTTTCTTTTTGAATGTGATCTCTCAAAAAATGATGTCTAATATCAATATGTTTTGTTCTAGAGTGTGATATAGGATTTTTAGATATATTTATTGCACTTGTATTATCACACTTGATTGGAATTGTTTGATATTCTATATTAAAATCTTTTAACTATTGTTTCATATATAGACTTTGTGCATAACAACTCCCGACTACAATATACTTAGCTTCAGCAGTTGATAAAGCTACTGAGTTTTGTTTCTTTAAAAACCACGATACTAAGGAACGTCCTAGGAAGTGACATACGCCACTTGTGCTTTTTCTATCAATCTTGCATCCGGTATAGTCGGCATCTGAAGAACTAGTTATTTCAAATTCGGTGTCTTTTGGATACCATAGTTCTAGATTGATTGTTCCTCATAAGTATTTTAAAAATTTTTTTTTACAACTACTTGATGTGATTCTTAGGACTTGATTGAAAATGAGCACATAAGCACACACTAAACATTATATCCGGTCTACTAGCTGTTAAGTATAACAAATTTCTTATCATACCTCAATAGTATTTTATATCTACTAGTTTTCCTTTTTTCGTCTTTGTCAAGACTTATTGAGGTACTCATAGGAGTTCCTATTGGTTTACATCCTTCCATATCAAATTTTTTAATCATATCTTTAATGTATTTTGATTGATTAATGAATGTTCCATTTTTAGCTTGCTTTACTTGTAAACCTAGGAAGTAATTTAATTCTCCTATCATACTCATTTCAAACTCATTTTCCATGCATTTTGCAAATTATTTACATAATTTTTCATTTGTAGAACCAAATATTATATCATCAACATAGATTTGGATTATAAGCATGTCTTTGTTTTTGGATTTTATGAATAAGGTGCTATCTACCTTTCCTCATGAGAAACCATTATCTAGTAAGAATTTACTTAATCTTTCATACCAAGCTCTAGGAGCTTGTTTTAATCCATACAAAGCTTTGGTTAATCTAAATACATGATTAGGTTGCTTTATTTCTTCAAATCCTGGATGTTGTTCTATGTATACTTCTTCATTTATATATCCATTCAAGAAAGTACTTTTAACATCCATTTGGTATAATTTGAATTCTTTGTGGGATGTGTAAGCTCATAGCATTCTTATTGCTTCCACTCTAGCTACGGGGGCAAAAGTTTCGTCATAATCTATTCCTTCTTCTTGGTTATACCCTTTAGCTACTAGTTTAGCTTTGTTTCTGACAACTATACCATTTTCATCCTTTTTATTTCTAAAAACCTATTTAGTTTCAATAATTGAATGATTTTTAGGTTTGGGTACTAATTTCCATACTTAACTTCTTTCAAATTGATTTAATTCCTCTTGCATAGAAATTATCCATGAATCATCTTTTAAGGCTTCTTCAACATTTTTAGGTTCCTCTTAAAATAGGAATGCATAGTGATTACATAGATTTTTCAAAGATGTAGTTACTTCTTTAGAAGGTTCTCCTATTATTTGGTCTTTGGTATGATTTCTTATGTATTTCCACTCCTTTGGTAATTCATAATTATCTATAGGATTATCTTTTGGACTCTCTTCAATGATTTCTTCTTTTTCTTCTTTTACTTCTTCAATATCTAAATTCTCTAGGTTTTTTAAAGAGTCATCTTTCTCTTCAATTTGAATTGTTTTAGTATAAGGATTAGCTTCATCAAAAGTTACATAGATTGATTCAATAATAGTGAGTGTTCTCTTATTGTAGATTTTATAGGCTTTGCTATTTGCTACATATCCTAGGAAGATACCCTCATCCGACTTAGCATCGAATTTCCCTAAATTATCTTTGTCATTAAGCACAAAGCACTTACATCCAAATACATGAAAGTAGGCTATATTGGGTCTTCTTCCTTTCTATAATTCATATGGAGTTTTGTTTAAACTTGTTCTTATAAATATTCTATTTCTCACATAACATGTGGTGTTAACCGCTTCGGCCCAAAAGTATTTAGGTAATTTGTTTTCATTCAACATAGTCCTAGCCATTTCTTGAAGTGTTATATTCTTTCTTTCTATAACTCCATTTTTTTGTGGAGTTCTTGGTGCTGAAAAATTGTCTAATTCCATGTTCATTGCAGAAATTTTCTACATCTTTATTATTGAAATCTCTTCCTCGATCACTTCTAATGTTTGTAATGCCATAATTTTTTTCGTTTTGAAGTCTTTTACATAGGTTTACTAATAGATTTCATGCTTCATCCTTTTAGGTTAAGAAGAGTACCCATGTAAACCTAGAGTAGTCATCAATGACGACGAAAGCATATTGTTTTCCTCCTAGAATTTGTGTCCTAGTTGGTCCAAACAAATCTAGGTGAATAATCTCTAAGGGCCGACTAATGGAGATATGTTTCTTTTTATTAAGGTTGGACTTGTTTGTTTTCCTAATTGACAAGCATTACATATTTTATCTTTTACAAACATTGTACTAGGAAGTCCTCTAACTAAATTCTTTTTAGCTAATCTTGACAATAAGTCCATACTAGCGTGTCCTAGTCTTCTATGCCATAACCAACTAGCCTCATTCATAGATACTAAGCATGTAATATTTTGAGAGTTCATCTTTTCAAAGTTTAAGCAATATTGAAAAGCAAGGTGTAGTCCCAAGAGGGGGGTGAATTGGGTTTTAAAAATTTCTTTTAATTCCTTTTTAAACTTCTTAAACTTATTTTATTTCTTTTAACCAATTCCTGACTTGTTTGTTTAATTTGTCAACAACACAAGAAGTTAGTTCCTTTTATACCTCAACTATTTAAACAATCAAGTATCGAATCAATCAACCTTTCAATCAACCACACTATCCAAACCAATAAAAAACATTCAATCAAGATATACGTTGTAACTTAATGAAAATTCTCTTTGTATAATCCACAACCACAAAACAAATTACCAATTCACAGTTCAATCAAAACAACCAATTGATTTGCCAAGTACAAGCTAACTGCAGGACTATTTAGTTTGATGAAGTTTGGCAAGATTCAGCACTCTTTGAAATATAAACACATTCCAATCAATATTAAACTTTAAACCATTCAACCACAATACATTAATATATTAAATTCAACTTTTAACTTTTGTTGTCAGCCTTGGATATAAATTTGAAATAAGCCCTGTAGTGAATGATAATTTGTGTTTGCTGATGTGAAGCCTTGTATTAATTGATTTTCTTAATATGATATGTAATATAAAATCCAATCAACACAATATTCACACTCTTCCCAATATTCATAATTCAAATAAACTCTCAGTTAATTTATCTTTGGGATGTTAACCAAGTAACGTACTCTCGTATAGTTTCCACAAGATATGGTTTAACCAGCGTACTCCCTTTCGATTTTTGCAACCCAAA
The DNA here is from genome assembly GCF_029873635.1 of Malania oleifera. NCBI lineage: Eukaryota > Viridiplantae > Streptophyta > Magnoliopsida > Santalales > Ximeniaceae > Malania > Malania oleifera. The sequence continues at coordinate 91,180,928 of NC_080427.1, read as the reverse complement.
TCAAAATTAAACTTTAAGTTTACTTGATTTCCAAATATACGTAGTATATATGATATTCAATTTAAACCATCCATGCAATTTAAATATACTAAAAATAAATAGTAGGGAAAGATAGAGTGAGACAGAGATTTTTACGAGGTTCGGCTTATACCCAACCTACATCCTCGCCTTTAGCAAACCACCAAAGGACTCACTAAACCTGTTCATTTGACGGGCGGAACAATACCTTTACAACATTCCTCAGGTAAGGCTAGAGCCCGCCTTCTCCAAACGATATCCCCTCGTTCGGTCACTCCTTAACTAGGCTAAAGCCCGCCTCTCTAAGTAATATCCCCTTGCTTAGCCAATGATCCAAACAATCCTTGGAATCATCAATCTATAAGAAATAAATCAAATAGATGCGTACAAATAATTTGCTTCTCAAAGAGCTGATTAGTACCATAATTCAAAACTATATACTTCAAAGTAAATGACAATATGGAATTTAACTTGAAGTTCAATGAAGTATATCACCGATTAATTCTTTCAATGATTGAAAGATTTAGAATTTGTAGCACAATTTTGGTGGAAGAACATCAGTAAAAACTCAATTGAATTCGTGCAAGTTGAGAGCAAGAGAGAGCTTTGAGAATATGAGAGCAATTGAGAGAGACTTTTGAATTTTTGCTAAATTGAATTCTTGGTGCATTGATTCAATGATATTTGAGGCTTATAGTCTTTAAAAATTATGTAACTTGATCCCCAAGTGACTTGGAGTATTCCCCAAGGTTTTACAAATTTTGAGCCCCAAGCAACCTCATTTAAAAATTTGACCGTTATGAAAAAATTCAAAATAGCTGCGTGACAGATGACTGTCCATTTTTGGTAGTCATCTGTCCAGTTAAACCAAAGGGAGAGTAAGGTGGCAGTCAACTATCCAAACACAAACAGACACCATAAAGTGCACTGGCAGTCGACTGTCTAGTTCTTGACAGTCGTCTGTCAAGTTGTCAACTTCGAGCATCCTTCAGTCTTTTGATCATAATGTTTTTTGTGTAACTCCAAACTTGACGATGTTGGTGTCAAAAGAAATATAAGAGAAAATCCTAAAACTTTCGTGTTGAATATATTTTGAAATATATAGTTTTTGATAGAAACAAATGCACCTTAATGCGGATGTAGAAAAATTGACAGCATTTGGAAAATCCTCTTTTTGGTACTTTTCATTCCAAAAATGATTCTATCCTTTTTGAAACAATTTTTGGCCTTATAAAAATATTTTATATGTATGTTAAAAGGTATATAGGTCCAATAAATTTACCTAAGAGCTTCATGCATCCATATTGAAATTCTTTGAAGTACTTACATGAAATTTCTTATAGACTCTTTCAAATTTTCAATTCTTGAATTCCTTGAGGTCTTTATGCTTGCTTCATCTTTCTTTGATCTTTCATCAAGTTATATTTAATCCTAATGCTCTCATGATCTCCAAGCTTTATCTTTAAATCCATTTTTAAATCCATGCTTTAAGTTTCATATAATCATCCTTCTTTGAAGTACAAGCTTTCATGAATTCTTCTGAACACTTGACCTTACATTCATCATTGAATCCTGAAATAACATCACTTAACCAAATATGTTAAGTTCTACTTGTTTGTTAGCATCAAAATAAGATATTAAGCCTTGTAAGGCCTACAATCTCCCCTTTTTTGATGATGACAAACAAGTAGCAAAAATTGGAGTGAGCCTTATAAAGACTCCCCCTTTCAATAAGCATCATCTTGACAATATTTGCAAGATCAATATTAATTTCAAAAACTCTTTTATAATCATGCTCATAACTTCATTTTACAATCATGCTCATCACTTTATTTAAGTTCAAGTTTATCAATTAACATCAAGTACTTCTCCTCCTTTTGTTATATTATGTTCATGCTCACTTTTTGCAATCTCATGCTCAATTTTTGCTTAAAACTTCTCCCCCTTTTGACATCAATCAAAAAGAGAAAAAAAATGATTAAGTTCAAATAAAATCACGTTTTGAGCATATCATTAAACATGCATATCAAACATATGAATACACTCAATTTATTATTTTTTAATATAGCATGTGTAGTGTGTTATAACATTCAAGTATGTGAGTTGTAACTTCATTACTAACAACTTTCTCCTTTAGACAATATTCAAGATTTCAATTATTGATATTATGATACCAATTTAACAAAATATGTGATACCAACTGAAAAATATGTGATACCAATTTAAAATTCAATTCATGATATCAATTGATTAATAGGGAAACGATCATTATATAAGCAATAAGTCATAACACTCCCCCTGAATTCAATACATTCAGTTTTGTTACCAATTACACTTTCATCATCCTATATTTCAAAACATTGATTCACATCATGTTTCAAATATCAATATCATGCTAATATCATTAATGTCATACTATGCCCATAGATATAATCATACTTGTCATACTTAAAAGACAAATTGAACTTCTAGATTTTGATACCAAGTGAGCTTTTAAATTTTGATACCAAAAATACTTTATAGATACCAAAGCTACTATCACATCATGCATAGTTTATGGATTTCAAGGTCATTATCACATTATGCATAACTCATGGATACAAATATAACTTATTATATCTTTCATAGCTCATAGATATAAAGAACAGCACAAGACAAATTTATCCACTTGATTCATTATTAGCATGCATGGTCAAGAATTAATCTTATGTCAAAATTCATGCTTTGCTCAATAATCTTTTGCGCAAATAGTGAGCCATAAATTATCAATATAAGTGAAGTCAAGTCAAGTCATACACATGTAGCATATAGCATATCATATAGGCATGTAAGCATGTAGCATATAGCATTTCATTCTCAAATATATTTTAAAAAAAATTTATGCAGTCGCCTGTCAATAAGGGGTAGTCATCTGTCACTAAACAACCAAGTTTTTTTTAAAAATGAACAGAAGGGTTACAAACGACTGACAAAACCTACGCAGTCATCTCAATTTTCACTGACAGTCGTCTGTAATGCTTCTGTCTACTTAATTAAGGTCCTTTAATTTTTCAGTTGACTATCCATGACAAGCAGTCATCTGTCAACCAGTTGTTCCTCATTTCAAGAAATCTTTTATTTCTTTCTTCTTTGTTTATTTAGACTTAAAATCTCAATTTGTTCTTCTTTGAAAAATAAGTTCCAAGACTTAATCTAAGGTTTCTAGGTCTCTTTTCCTAGTCTGCTTCAAAATGAAAAATCATACTTGAATCAACTTGAAGTACTTATGTAATAAGCTCAATTTGATATTTTCTTAATATTTTCATAAGTTAAGCTTTAAAAATAAATCATCCTATGATTTTGCCAACAATGACATTCTTGAATTTTTTATAATAAGCTCTTAAACTCATTTGTTGATCATGAATTAAGTTACTTTCTCAATTTTTAAAGGGGAATGACTTAATCTGTGGAGTTTTTCATTTATGAACTAGTCTTGCATCTTGGTACCCATACTTTCTGTTAGAAAAGGTGTATTCCCAAGAGGGGGGGTGAATTGGAAATTTTAAACTTTTCTCCTAGGTTAAGTTAGAAGTCAATATGATTTGGTAACCTAGGGTCTTTCTACACAATTTCAAATGTGCAAATAAATAAAATACGTGGAATTTAAATCATGCACATCATTCATACAATAACATATACGTGCGGTAAATATAAAGTGCTGAGATGTAAATAGACACACGATATGTTATCAGGGTTTGGTCAACTGTTCCTACATCTCCGCCTCTGACTCACAAGTTATAGGATTCCACTAATAGCTCACTTAAGGGTGGAGCGACACCGTTTACAACTAGGTCAAATTAACACAGGGCTGACCTCAACCTTACCCAGGTCAATTAGCGGGGCTGACCTCAACCTACACGCCTTAACAGGACGACGCACTTAGCTTTCCTAACCGGGTCTAAGCCAATCCGGGACTATTCTAGGGCTAGTCTCCCTCTTCAGACCCGTGCCTGGAAATACAACAAATGTGTATTTAAAATACAATCAAATGGTATAATGAGTATGCTTTCAAGTAAAGCAGATGTGTACCTAGATACGCGCAATCACAAACACCATAGTATGATTCAATATGTAAGCTTAATGTGGTCTAGATGGTTCAACTCTCAAAGTATTTTCTATCAGTGTAATGCATACGTGAGAGTGGTGAACAAGCAATCTTTGTATCACAAGATATTCAACATATAAGTTACACAAAGATGTCAAGTCTCCAGTATTTCAATTAACAAGATATCTCAAGCATGTTGGTATTAAATGATGTATATGCTTGGTTTGCAAAAGATGTGTAATCTTTGTATTCAGCAAATAATATATGAGTGAAAGAGTATTGCAACAAAGAACACTATCACACAAACAAATATCTCTTCAAATATTTTACAAGATAAAAGTGCAATAGATATTTGGAAGTGTTTGAAAAGTTTTTGCAACCAAAAACAAATACAATCTTCTTAAGATCTTGCAATAAAGGTGCAAGCTTAGAAGATCAAACAAAATCTTCTTAGGATAGGCTTATTAACAAAAGCCCCTTAAGAATCCTTAGGTTTGGCTCTCAAGAAAATCGTGTCAAACAAGTAGCACAAGGAGAGCAAACCTATTTAAGCAAAACACTCAATCAACTTACTAATGATGTAGCCAATAATATAAGGCAAGTATGAGTGATTTGAGTAAGAAAATGAGTAGTATAGGGTTTTTATTTTTTAGGGAATTGTTCCCTAATCAAAGTGGCTAATCACCTCTAATTTTCTCAAATGAACTCATATATATAGACATGGGAGAGAATATGACCGTTGGGGACCTATTGGGTATTCTTAGGAAAGTTTAATGATATTTAGAACATTTTAACCCTGTTTAAAAAATATTAACAGCAGTAAAAAATCAGAGCAACCCGAAAGGTTCGATCGACCAGAAATGTTTCGGTCGACCAAGTCTTATATGGTTCGGTCGACCAGGGGACTTTTGAACTGAGGTCTCGGTCGACCAAGAGAGGGCGATTCCTCAATTTTCTGAGGTTTGGTCGACCAGGACATTTTGAACTACCTGTTTCGGTCGACCAGACCGCTGGGATTTCTCCTGAGGACCCTCCGATCGACCAGGTAGTTGGACAACAAAAGTGCTCGATCGACCAAACGGTCAAAATGTTGACCAGGGTGTGTTTCGGTCAACCAGGAGTTTTGAACTACCTGATTTGGTCGACTAGGGCCTTGGTCAATTGTTGACCTAGGCTTGGTTTGATCGACCAGGGCAGAATGAACTACCTGGTTCGGTCAACCGAAAGTGCACTAAGTGTGCATTTCAGTCCCGTTTTGACACAATTAAACCCTATTCAAGTGTCTAACAAACATATATGCAAATTTGTGTGTCCTAGGGTCATTTGAGGTCCAATTTGAAAACACCAAAAAAGTCCGGTGTCGGTCGACCTTCGGTCTTTCTAAGGTCCTTTCTCATTCATGGTTTGTTTTGAGCTTACGTAGTAAATCATACATGTGATGTGTGTGAGCTTATTACAAACCAAATACCTACTTACTATTACGGACCAATTAAATATATTACAATATTGTATAAAATTTGGTCTTCGGGCTTTTCTTACTTTGTGCACATCTTGATTTCAACAATCTTAGTTCCTGCACAAAAACCTCAAACACTCATTAGATACAATGATTATTTGTTATAATCAAAACCGGGCATGACCAATAAGATCAACACTTTCTTGGGTCCGGTTGGTTTGATAAAGGATGTTTCTTTTACTCTCCATAGCTGTTTAGTTTTTACACCCTTATTCTTAAATGGACATTCAAACTTTCTATGCCCCTTTTTCTTTTTTTCTTTTTCTTTTTTAATTTTAGATTACACACCGGGTATCCACGCGTCCATTTTACGGTCCACATGACTAATCCTGCGCGCTTTGAAGTTGACCCCACAACTGCAAAGGAGGGTAAATTCAGGAGTTCAGGGGCGGAAACGTGCCCGGGAGGGTTTGAACACCTTACCTCGTGAGAGGCACTCCCGCAACTCGCACTACCACTTGAACCACACCCTAGGGGTTATATGCCCCTTTTTCTTGCATTGATAGCACATGGTGTTAGTGTAGGCATTAGAACATGTGCTAGTATAATCTTTGGAAGTTTTCAAAAAATAACCCATGTAAAGATTCTTTTTCTTTTTATTTTCAATTCCATTAAAACCAATGCCTTCTTTATTTAGAGACATTCTTTGTGAGCTTATCATTTTGTCAAAGTTTGTCTTTCCTTTTGTGTAGTTATAAATGATCTTTTCTTTATCTTCAACTTGATTTTTGTGATCATTTATTTCAATGTCTTTCTTGTTGTCAATCTTCTTTTGTGATATCTCTAATTCTAGAGATAATTTTCTTACTTTATCCTCTATTTCAGAAATATATATATATATATATATATATATCTTTCTTATATTCTATAGAGGATAAGGATCGTAGGTCTTCTATCATTTTTTCATTCATGCTTTCTAATTCTTTAATTTTTAAATCTTTTTCTTTTTCAACAAGATTTTTGGATTCTAACTCCTTTGTCATAGCTTCATTTTTGTTTTTCAATGATGAGTTTTGTTTGGTTACTTTGATCAGCATCTTATGTACTTTGAATAAGTCATTTTGAAATTCTTTATAAGATGGCATACACTCATCATTGAATTCATCACTATAAGAATTATTTGAAGATTTAGATGAGGAGTTTTCCTCATCGTCCCAAGCCATAAAGCACGTATAAGCAACCTCTTGGTCACTTGAATCATTTTCCGAACTACTTGTACTCATCATGTCCCAAGTAGTGACTTTCATGGCCTTTTTCTTTTTCTTCTTAGACTCTTTCTTAAGTAGAGGACATTCCGGTTTTAAATGTCCAGCTTTGTTGCAATTATATCATATAGGAGTTTTACTTTTAGATTTCTTTTTGCTAATATCTTCTTCTTTTGATTCAGAGTTTTGATTTCTTTTTTTGAATTTGTTTCTCCCTGGTATCCTTGCTAGCTTTTTAGATATGAAGGCTACTTCATCTTCATCCATTTCTTTTTCACTACTTGAGTTGTTTTTTCAGGCTTTAAAGGCTATTGATTTTTTGGCTTTGGTTTTTCCATTCTTTTCAGTCATTGCCATTTCATATGTAAGAAGAAAACCTATAAGTTCATCTAAGGAAGTGTTTTTCAAATTTCTTCCTTCGTTTATGGCAGTGGCTTTTGGTTTCCATATAGGTGGCAACCCTTTAATAATTTTCCTTATCATCTCATAAGTAGTGTAGGTTTTTCCTAGTGCATTTAGGGAATTAATTATATGAGTGAACCTAGTAAACATATTAGTTATGGATTCATCCGGGTTCATCTTAAAAGCTTCATACTCTCTCGTGAGCATATCGATCCTATTATCCCTAACATCTATAGTGCATTTGTAAGTGACTTCAAGCTTGTCCCATATTTTCTTAGCTGATTTCCAAGTCATTACTCTATTAAATTCATTGGCATCTAAAGTACAATATAGAGCATTCATAGCACTAGAGGTTATTTGGAACATTTTATAATCTCTTTCAGTCATGTCTTTCTTTTCCTTAGGTATTTGTTTTCCATCTACTAATGTGGTAGGAATTAGATCACCATCCATGACAACCGCACAAGCTTTCTAATTCATGGTTTGAAGGTATATTTGCATTCTCTCTTTCCAAAATGTATAGTTGTGTCCACAAAAGATTGGTGGCCTAGTTGAAGATTGTCCCTCTCCAAAGGGAGTTACGCCTAAGTTAGTCATTAAGATTTTTTTATAGCTACTAATTAAGATTTTCTATAACCCCTCTTTGATACCAATTGAAAAGCAAGGTGTAGTCCCAAGAGGGGGGTGAATTGGGTTTTAAAATTTTTTTTTAATTCCTTTTAAAACATCTTAAACTTCTTTTATTTCTTTTAACCGAATCTTGACTTGTTTGTTTAATTTGTCAATAACACAAGAACTTAGCTCCTTTTATACCTCAACTATTTAAACAATCAAGTATCTAATCAATCAACCTTTCAATCAACCACACTATCCAAATCAATCGAAAACATTCAATCAAGATATACGTTGTAACTTAATGAAAATTCTCTTTGTATAATCCACAACTGCAAAACAAATTACCAATACAAAGTTCAATCAAAACAACCAATTGATTTGCCAAGTACAAGCTAAATGCAGCACTATTTAGTTTGATGAAAGTTTTGCAAAATTCAGCACTCTTTGAAATATAAACACATTCCAATCAATATTAAACTTTAAACCACTCAACCACAATACATTAATATATTAAATTCAACTTTCAGTTTTTGTTGTCAGCCTTGGATATAAATTTGAATTAAGCCCTGTAGTGAATGATAATTTGTGTTTGCTTATGTGAAGCCTTGTATTAATTGATTTGCTTAATATGATATGTAATATAAACTCCAATCAACACAATATCCACACTCTTCCCAATATTCATAATTCAAATAAACTCTCAATTAATTTATCTTTGGGATGTTAACCAAGTAATGTACTCCCGTATGGTTTCCACAAGATATGGTTTAACAAATGTACTCCCTTTCAGTTTTCGCAACCCAAATAAAAATTAAATTTTAAGTTTATTTGATTTCCAAATATACGTAGTATATATGATTTTCAATTTAAACCGTCCACCTAATTTAAATATACTGAAAATAAAGAGTAGGGAAAGAAAGTGTGAGACAGAGATTTTTACGAGGTTCGGCTTATACCCAGCCTACGTCCTCGCCTTTGGCAAACCACCAAAGGATTCACTAAATATGTTCCGTTGACAGGCGGAACAATACGTTTACAACACTCCTTGGGTAAGGCTAAAGCCCACCTTCTCCAAACAATATCCCATCGTCCGGTCACCCCTTAACTAGGTTAGAGCTCGCCTCTCTAAGCAAAATCTCCTTGCTTAGCCAACGATCCAAACAATCCTTAGAATCTTCAATCTACAAGAAATAAATTAAATAAATGTGTACAAATAATTTGCTCCTCAAGTAGCTAATTAGTACAACAATTCAGAACTATATACTTCAAAGTAAATAACAATATGGAATTTAACTTGAAGCTCAATGAAGTATATCACCGATTAATTCTTTCAATGATTGAAAGATTTAGAATTTGTAGCATAATTCCGGTGGAAGAAGATCAGTAAAAACTCATTTGAATTCGTGCAAGTTGAGACCAAGAGAGAGCTTTGAGAATTTGAGAGCAATTGGGAGAGATTTTGAATTTTTGCTTGAATTCTTCGTGCATTGATTCAATGATATTTGAGGCTTATTTATAAACTTTAAAAATTATGTAACTTGATCCCCAAGTGACTTGGAGTATTCCCAAAGTTTTTACAAATTTTGAGCCCCAAACAACCTCATTTAAAAATTTGACCGTTATGAAAAAATTCAAAGCAGCCGCGTGACAGATGACTGTCCATTTTTGGCAATTGTCTGTCCAGTTAAACCAAAGGGAGAGTAAGGTGGCCGGGCACCCTTCAGTATTTTGATCATAACGTTTTCTGTATAACTCCAACTTTGACGATTATAATTTCAAACGAAAGTTAAGAGAAAATCCTACAACTTTCATGTTGAATACATTTTAAAATAAGGAGTTTTGGATAGAAAAAAATGCACCTCAATGCGGATGTAGAAAAATTGACAGCATTTGGAAACTCCTCTTTTTGGTGCTTTTCCTTCCAAAAATGATTCTAACCTTTTTGAAAAAAATTTTGACCTTATAAAAATATTTTCTATGTATGTTAAATGGTATCTAGGTCCAATAAATTTACCTAAGAGTTTCATGCATCCATATTGAAATTCTTTGAAGTACTTACATGAAATTTCCTATAAACTCTTTCAAATTTTCAATTCTTCAATTCCTTGAGGTCTTTAAGCTTGCTTCATCTTTCTTTGAGCTTTCATCAAGTTATCTTTAATCCTCATGCTCTCATGATCTTCAAGCTTTATCTTTAAATCCATTTTTGAATCCATGCTTGAAGCTTCATATAATCATCCTTCTTTGAAGTACAAGCTTTCATGAATTCTTCTGAACACTTGACCTTGCATTCATCAATGAATCCTAAAGTAACTTCACTTAACCAAATATGTTAAGTTCTACTTGTTTGTTAGCATGAAAACAGATTGAAAGCTTTGTACCGGCCACCACATATACATTTCAATCATTGAGGAGGGAAGAACTTGTGTGTTTCTCTATTTGCACACACATTGATCTTTAAGGTTACATCCATCCGTTGTCACTTATTGGCTGATGCTTAATAGATGATGTGTAACCTCTCGACTAATAACACTATCAATATTAAGTTAGGTTTCTTTATCCTATCTTACCAGATCCAATTATTACCCTTAGCATGGTCCAAAACGACATACCCCATCTTTTTGCTGATGAGTGATTTGGGATCTATCTCCGGGCATGGTGCTAGAACAACCTTTGTCCCGTACCCCATTTGGCCTGGGATTGGTTGTCCAAGTCCTAAAGGCAAACCTACAGAAGGATTTAATGTGTTTACTCTTAGGGAATCCAAACGTTCTTTACTTCTTAATTCATCTTTTTTTTCTTTAATTTTTCCTACTTTCTTTCCTCTTACATGGCGGGGGAAAACTCCTTGTAATGGCATCAAATTTATGTGTCCTTTTTTCTTACATAGGAAACATGTAGTGTGTTGTAGATCTTGTTTGAGGAAAGTACTTGACTAGTATTTTTGCTCTTTGACAAAATAGCCCATGTAAAGACTTTTTTTTTCCTTGTTGTTCTTTTGCCATTATAATCCATTTGCCTTCCTTTTCTAATGACATCTTTGTTTACCAGCAACTTTTCAAAGTTTCTTCCTTTGGTAAATTGTATTTGATTTTCTTTTTATCTTCAATTTTTCCGTCAAGATCCTTAATTTTTAATCATCTCTATTTTGACCCATTTCACTTGGTATTCAAACTACCTCTGAGGATAATAATTTATCTTTTTCATAAGTGCGACATCGATATGTGATCATGTTCTTTTGCACTGATTTTATGTGTCAAGTTTTTTTTTTTAATGATTCATTTTTGTTCTTTTAAGCAGTTCTTTTTGGACTCTTACAATCTATTGTGGAAGTAAAGAGTGCAGTTTGCATTTCTTTGTAGGATGCATACTATCATAGAGTCACATATAACTTCACTAGATTCGTGGAGGAATAGGAGAATTTACCTCACATCATCATTCGCCATAAAGCATAATGTTTGGCCACTTCTTGATCACTTGATTCACGTTCCGTTCACTTGAACTGGTGTCACCCAATACTTTCATTGCCCCTTCTTCGTTTTTTCTTCTTTTGGCAACCTTTTTTTGTTAGCTATGGAACACTCGGGTTTTAATATTCCTACCTTTTTGCAATTATACAATGGGAGGTTCTTTCTTGTTTTCCTTCTAGCTTGTTTTGTCCTTTTTCAAATTTCAAAACCTTGTTAAAAAACTTTCTAGCAAACTTTTTATTTCTCCTACAGAATTTTTCGAACTTCTTAGTAATAAATGCTAGTTCTTCACCATCTAGGTCACTTGACTCTTCCTCTTCTTCACTAGAGTTTTCTTTAGCTACCTTAAGGGCTATTGATTTTTTATTCTTGTTTGTATTTCTTTCATTCATAGCCATCTCATAGGTGAGAAGAGATCCTATAAGTTCACATAGAGAAGTATTCTTTCAGGTTCCTTCCTTCCGTAATGGCTATGGCTTTAGGTTCCCAAATGGGTGGAAGTCCTCTAAGGATTTTGTGAATAAACTCATAGGTGGAATAGGTTTTCCCTCAAGCATTTACTGAGTTTATTATATGTGTGAACCTAGTGTACATACTTGTGATGGTCTCATCAGAATTCATCCTAAAGGCTTTATATTCACTAGTCAACATATCAATCCTCATTACAAAAAAACTAGTTTTAGTGATGAAAGTATTAGTGACGAATTCAATTTCGTCACTAAAAGTTTATATAAGTGACGGTTTTTAAGAACTGTCACTAGTAGTGTAGGCATTAGTAACGATTTTTGCAGCCATCACTAATACAACACTATTTGTGACAATTTTAAAATCGTCACTAATACTTTCGTCACTAAAAACCGCACGGGAAACAATTTTTCGCACGGAAAATATACTAGGAAAATTTTAGCGACAATTATAGGGTATTAGTGATGAATTTAATGTCACTAAAAGTCACTTATTAGTGACAGTTAGTTAACCGTCACTACTAGTATTTATCAATAAATAAAAAAATTATTTGACACTATTAGTGACGATTTGTATAATTTGTCACTAATAGTAGGATATTAGTGACGGTTTATATTCGTCACAAATAGTTTTTTATTTAAAAAATTATTTGACACTATCAGTGACGATTTGTAAAATTCGTCACTAATATTAGGGTATTAGTGACGGTTTAGATTTGTCAATTATAGTTTTTTATTTAAAATATTTTTAAAAATATTTATTTAACACTATTAGTGACGATTTGTAAAATTCATCACTAATAGTAGGGTCTTAGTGATAGTTTAGATTCGTCACTAATAGTTTTTTATTTAAAATTTTTAAAAAAATTTTTTTTTGACACTATTAGTGATGATTTGTAAAATTCGTCACTAATAGTAGGGTATTAGTGATGGTTTAGATTTGTCACTAATAGTTTTTTTGTTTAAAAATTTTTTAAAAAAAATTATTTGACACTATTAGTGACAGTTCGTAAAATTCGTCACTAATAATAGTGTATTCTTGACGGTTTAGATTCGTCACTACTAGCTTTTTTTATTTAAAAAAATTTTAAAAATAATTTATTTGACACTATTAGTGACAGTTTGTAAAATTCGTCACTAATAGTAGGGTATTAGTGACGGTTTAGATTCGTCACTACTAGCTTTTTTATTTTAAAAAGAAAAAATTATTTCACTTACCCAGCAGGTTCCCCCCAAATCCCCCTCATTTTCCCTCCTTTCCATGTCTTTCCGATTTGCTGCTGTAATCCCCTCCGCTGCAATCCCATCCTCTCTCCGTCGCCGTTGCCGTTGGTCGTCGCCCCTGGCCTCGTCGTCGTCCTTCGCAGCCCCAGCCCCTCTCTTCTCCCCATCCTCTCTTCGTCGCATCTTGGTTCGCGGTCTCTAGTCGCCCGTCGCTGTTGGTCGTTGCCCATTGTCCTCACCCATCGCACCTTGCCTCACCGTAGGCCCTCACAGCCCTGGCCCCTCTCTCTTGGTACATATTTTTCCTTTCTCATTCTTAAGAATTGAAATGCCTAGATCCTCTTCTTGTGGGTATCTAAAATTCCAAGAGATGGTAGCCATAAAAAATTTCCAAGAACTATAGTTGGCATCCCAACTAATACTTTTGTGGCAACAATTAGAAACTAGATTTCTTGGTTTTCAATTATTGTGACAACCTGTTTGTTTATAACACTTTAATATCCAAAATTCATTATGTGTATTAAATCAACTTGTACATGATATTTAATGAAAAAATTGAAATTAAAATAAAATAAATAACACTTAAAATTTCTTAAATTTGAAAAATAGATAACCAAAAATACCTTTATCATTTTCAACCTTCATATACGATAGGACAACTTTAGAGTACCAAAAAAATGCGTTTAAGGAGTAAAATATATCAATCAAGTAAAAGAACTATAAGTAATTTCTTACTTTGTATTATTATACATTTTTTTATTCTTTTGAATTTTCAGTATTCTAATTTTGTTTACTATTAGGTCCAAAAAGAATTAAACATGTATTCAATTTGGTTTTTAATTTGTTTCAATTTTGAAATAATTAACCAAACAGGTTGCCAATTTTCAATTTATTAGTTTCTGTTTATGGATTTTAGTTTTCTAAATTTTATGCTCGTGATGTAAATTCATAAACTTTTCTAAATGTCATGAACAAAACATTATTGTAAGTGCAACTAATGTGCCTCTTTGTTTACTTTTCTAAGAGTGATTCATACCATGAAATAAATTGGTGTCCTGTTTTGTGGCTGCAAATGTTGTTTTATAAGTCCTGCCATTTAATAAATAAACAAAAAAGAGAAACAATATCCCTAAATATTTTTTGTGCTACTGTTTTGCCTAAAAATTTGGAAATTGCAATAAAAGACAAGAAGCAAAAATGTTTCAATATGCATTCTTAATTTCTCATTTTCTCTTCTAATATTTCCCTACCAAGCTGCATATTTAATATTTTTATACACATATATAAACGTAAGATTATCATATATAATACACATTTGAAGTAGGATTATAACATGTTGTGTTGGATCCATCCATATGATAGTACTCTTAGGGTGACTCTATCAAATTTATATTGCATCTCTTGTGAAATACTAGATTGTGTTGCTATACTAGTGAATATGTCTTCTGCATGGCCGATGCATATTTGTGTATTTCATGCTAATAGTGAATCTAGGATTCTTGCGTGCTCTTATATATAAACTCTTTTTGAAGTAATTTTTTTTTTTTTTGGAAATGTTCACTTTGCAGTCGGCATGCCACCCAAATTTTGTTAAAAACTTTTCCAAATATAAGATAATAGATGTTGAAGTATAGAACTATAGAAGCACCATTATCTTTTAAAAAGGACAAGACAAAAGAGGGGCATCAAACTCACCCTAAACAACTTAAATGTTTACCTTATTATTTATGAATTAATATATTATACTCATATATATATATTAAAATGAAGTGCACCACCTGAGCCATCCCTAATGATTTTACTTGGTTTAGTAAATGAGTTTTGAAATTAAATTTATGTTGAACTTTTTTAATAAGTAGGTGTGAATATTTTTTTCATAATGTTATTGTTAAGTATGCCCCTCTAAAAAAATTTTGTTTTAAACTTAAATCGTAGGGTTTCCACTTTATTGGCCAATGCCTCCATGAAGGAATCCTCGGCCAGCCTCAATAAGACCTGCCAAGGGGAGAGTCTTCTTCCAGGGGTTGAGCTGTACTGAGTGAGCACAAAAGGATTTGGGATGAGACAAGAGCACCATGGGTCACTCCTGAGGATGTGCAATCGGCCCCGACACGTTCCGATGCGCCACCCATTAGAGAGCAGTCCTCCAATGTTACCCCAAGGCTAATAGAGGACATGCTTGCTCATCTAGTGTTGCTTCATATGATTAGGCCGACCATGTCGTGTGATTACGATAATCCACCTCCGGCGGAAATTCTTGACCATTTGCTTCCTCAAGCCCTCAAGCCACGCCCATATAGGGAACCACCACCCTCCCCTCTTACCCCTAAATTGCATCGTCTTCTGAAGGAAATGGCATGGGACCGAGATGTTGCTAGAGCAGTAGCCTCATCTTTTTGCTTATGCAGTTCCAATTATGATTTTGACTCTGATTAGGATAGACTAGATGCTTGGGATCTTTTTATGTGCTTTCTCTTTTTCTTATGTATTGTGCTCATGCACCCTTTGCTTTTATTTTATTTCTTTTTCTTTTACTTGTTTTTTATTGTATTATGTTTTTCCATGCTTTTGAATGGTTGTACGTGTGCTTCGATGCGTCTATCTACATTCTATTGCCTTTGAAATTAATGAAAATACATGGAGCTTTTGGTTTCTACCTGTATTTTGTGTTTCACAATATCATTATGTTTTTCTAGCTACTTTTGGAATTTATGTGGATGTTACTTACACAAATAAGGTAGGAAGATAAGTGTTCTTTTTTTTCTTATCCTTATTATGCATTCATTTGAGACTGTACACAGTTAGCAAATCTTTGGAACAATAATGTATAAAATACAGTGAAAGGCTAAGAACTAGATGCCATATGAAGTAAACTACCAAATTAATTACTGTCATTTCTTGTGTTCGTTAAAGCTTAGAACCGTTCAAGAATGGTTACTATACATTCATGCCTCATCGTACATGTGAGAAAAAACAATTATTGAAATTCAATTGATTATTAGTCATACTATGTTGACTAATAATCAATTGAACATGTTGGTCATTTGTTTCACTTACGGTTAGTAATGTTTGTATTTCAATCATTCTTGGATTGTCCATCGTGGACAGTTCAGGAAGTTGTATTTACGTTGTTGTCATTGTTCACGCTTTGTCAATTGTCATTATATATTTTGAGTGCGTATCTACTTGTGTTCTCTGGGTGCATAGTGGGGTGTCATGACAATTTGTCAGTGATGGAAAACTAGCAACATGCTCACTTCCCCCATCTTGTCTACTAGGAGAGCCGTGAGGAAATGTTGCCAAAATTTATAATGACTACGACGAATGAATTTGAGCGATTGATTGCAACGTAAATGCAACATTCCTAAATGGGATAGGATCTATACCCTTTATATGGAAGGTCATCGATTATAGGATTCACGATGCATGCATCATAAACATTATAAGAATGTAATGAACACCATTTACTTGAATATGTTATAGGGTAATTAACGAACATGGATAAGAGTTGGATGAATGCTCGGAGTAGGTTTTGGCTAGAATACGTGAAAGGGGTACATAATTTCATAGAGTTCGCATGTTGTCGTGCAGAAAAAGCCAATAGAATAAGGTGTCCTTACAAGAAATGTCAAAACGTAACATTCAAACACATTGATCTAGTCCATTCACATTTATTAGACTTTGGAATGGAGAAAAGGTACACAATATGGGTGTTCCACGATGAAGATTACGCAGGTCAGAGTGATGATGATGACAATGAAGATGAGAGGGGAAATATAGTAGGTGGTGATACACGTTTGGAAGGGTTAATCGAAATGTTAAGTGACTTGCAAAGGGGGATTGCAGTGGACACAGGCGATGCTAGTGTGTCGCATACTGGTGATGAATCTACTTCAATGGGTACCATACCTTGCGATCCTAGTACGTTGAATCGACTCGGTAAACCATTTGCTAATCTTTTGAGGGATGCACGGGTGCCCCTATATCCAAACTGTAAAAAGTTCTCAAAATTAGAGTTTCTAATAAAGTTGCTTCATGCAAGGACAATGCATGGGTTATCTCAGAGTGCATTCAACATGCATTTAAGCCTCATTAAGGCGGCATTGCTTGATGGTGAAACACTTTCGAAGTCTTTTTATGAGGCGAAGACGCACATGCGTAAATTGGGTCTTGGTTACACTCCAATACATGCGTGTAGGTATGATTGTGCATTCTTTTATGGTGAACATGAAAATACGAACGAGTGCCCAGAATGTGGTGAATCGAGGTATACAACTAATCAGAATAAGGTAAAAAGATCCCGTAAAAATTTTTACGATATTGTCCATTAATCCTACGACTGCAACGATTGTACATGTGTAGAAAGACTACTGCCAATATGAGATGGCATCAAGAGAAACGTCTTCAAGATAGAAACACCCTTAGCCATCTAGCGGACTTCGAAGCTTGGGCCGATTTTGATAAAATGCATCTATGGTTTGCTTGTGAACCTCGCGACATTAGACTTGGCGTTACTTCACATGGGTTCAATCCTTTCAGTAACATGAACAACCCGTATCGCATGTGGCTAGTTATGATGATGCCATACAATATGTCGTCATGGCAATGTATGAAAGTGCCCTTCATTTATATGTCACTTCTCATTCTCTAACCGAGGGCACCTGGTAATGATATTGATTTGTACCTGCCTCCGTTAATTGATGAGTTGATAGAACTATGAGAAAAAATAGTAGAGACATTTGATGTGGAAAGCGGGGCAACCTTTTGGATGCATGCTACAGTGTTGTGGACAATTAATGATTTCCCCACTTACAACAACCTGTCAAGTTGGAGCACAAAAGGTTACTTAGCATGCCCAATATATGATAAGGATGCTACATCATTATCCTTAAAGCATAGATGCAAGTTATGCTTTATGTGTCATCATCATTTTCCACGACTTGGACATCCTTGGAAGACTCATGGTGTCCAAAGCTTTAATGGAAAACCTGAACGAAGGTTGCAGCCAAAATGACTAAGTGGGGAAGATATATTAAACTAGCTCAAGTTGATCAGAGATGTGAAATTTGGGAAACCACCATCCAGTAGAAATAGAAAAGGTGCTGAGTGGGAGTTGAATTGGACAAAGAGAAGCATCTTCTTTGAGTTGTCATACTAGAAAGATCTTCCACTACGCCATAACTTAGATGTCATGCACATCGAAAAGAACATTTGTGAGAATGTCATTTGTACATTGCTGGATATAAATGGGAAGACAAAGGACACCGCAAATGCTCACTGATATATGGAAGATATGGGAATATGACCTGAGTTGCACCTATTTCATAATGGGGACAAACTTCTCATGCCATGAGCTTGTTACACATTTTCGAAGGATGAGAAGAATAAATTCTTTGAATTGTTGAAATTAGTGAAGTCCCCTGATGGATATGCATCGAACATGGCTCGATGCATAAACACGAAGGAAGGGAAGATGTTAGGAATGAAAATTCTTAAGTGTCACATCCTTTTACAACAGGTTCTACCTATTTTCCTCCGTGGACACTTGACTGAAGATAGTCATTCGATTCAAATTGAGCTGGGGATCTTTTTTCGACAGTTGTGTTCCAAAAAATTGAGCGTAAACGTACTTGAACGGTTAGAGGATGACATCATGATCATACTATGCAAGCTGGAGAAAATATTTCCGCCAACATTATTTGATGTGATGGTCCACCTAGTTGTTCATTTACCAAGGGAGGCCATAATTGGAGGACAGGTCCAATATCGTTGGATGTATCCTATTGAGAGGTAAATTTTAAACTCCTTCTATAATGGTCACATGATTTCCTAATTTTTTTTTTTTTTCCTTTTTGTGTCTACAAGTCAATAATGTTACATAAAATGCACAGGTTCTTGTCCACTTTGAAGGGGTCTATAGGCAATAAGGCACGATTGGAAGGTTAAATCATTGAGGCATACATTGACAGTAAATGTCTTGCATTTTGCTCAATGTATCTACATGACATTGACACAAGGTTCACTCACGAGGAGCGAAACATAGACATTCATGCTACTATGTCGTAGATGAAGAACTGATGAGCTTTATATTTCGAGAAAATGTTCAGTCATTCGGTGCACGAGTTTACGATTTCATGGATATGCCCGACCTACAAAAGGCCCATTTTTACGTCCTCAATAATTGTGATGAAACTGTTCCATATATCGAGTACGTGGTTCGAAACTCCCTTTTTTTGTAATGTATTTACATATGCATATTTATATACTAACTTGACATTAACATGTACTATTGTTGCATATAGCAAAAATAAAACTGAACTTCTGGCCCAAAATGAACGGAATGTCGACGACTGACATAAGAAGGAATTTGTCAATTGGTTTGGGAGCCATGTAAGTAACAAATACTGCCTAAGTTCGAAGCAATGTACATCATCAATGTTGACGGTTTACTTATCTAAACTCCTGTTTATTTAACAAATGAAAGTCATGTATTACAATAAAGATCCAACGGCAAGTAAAGATTTGTACGCATTGACATGTGGCTCTGATCAACGAGTTAACTGCTACAGTGGTTGCATTGTCAACAGGTTACGATTTCATACAAAGTCCCTCAAACTGAATAGAAGAACCCAAAATTCTAGAGTTGCAGTGCTAGACACAGAAGGATGTTAATTCAAGTGTAATCCCAAGAGGGGGGGTGAATTGGGTATTTTAAAAATATTTAAGTTTATTTTACCACTTAATCCCTATTTCTATGTTTAGCAAATTAATTGCAGAGGTTTGAAATTTGTTCAAATAATTATCTCAATAAATTCTACTTTACCCAATTAATTATCAAGTTCGTGTGAGGTTATTCAACATACACACATGCAAGAAATGTAATGAAATGCGTTGCGGAAATTAAAGAGAGCAAAAGAAGAGAGAAGGCAAACATAGTTTTTATGAGGTTTAGCCAACCCGGCCTACGTCCTCGCCTTGAGCAACCCACTCAAGGATTCCACTAAATCCCTGGTCCTTTAACTGAGACGGAGCTTCCCTTACATCCACTGCTAATAAAAGGCATAGCTTCCTCCTCACTCGGTTCACAACCCGAACCGTGATTACAATACAGAATTTCAAATCTGTAAAACAACTCAATATTGCTTCTAACAAGGCTAGTGAGTACAATGGAAATTTTAAACACATATCCATATGATAAAACTTGAAGCTCAGTATTTGTATGTAACGATGTAACTGTTATATGAATGATATGCTTCAAAAAATCTCCCAAGATAAATATATAAGTAAAAGTTTTGGAGAAATTAGGGTTTTAGTTTAACTTACTAGATGCAAGAATACCAAATGTGATCTTATTAAAAAATTGGTCTTGAATATTATGAAGGTCCAAGTTCTTGTTATCAAATAATTTGTGAAGTTGAATCTTTAAATAAATAAAAGACTTTGAGTATTACAAAGATTTAAACACTACTTGTCACAACAATATTTCTGACAAATATATATATATAGATAGATATATTGAGAACCTTTAGACTTTTCAATCAAGTAGATTTTGGAATAACTAAAATATTGAGTCTTTGAATAAAAATAAGAACTTGAAGATCACCAAATATTCAATGTTTAGAAAAACCTTTCACAAATAAATTTTTATGTAGCAACACAAGGATTTTTCCTTTTCAATCAGAGTAATGGATATCTTAGTATGAGATATGAACAATCTTCAAGATATCTATACATTGAAAAATGCAAAACAATCCCTTGTTTACCAAACCTTAATCACCAAAGCTTGCTATCAAGATGTGCAAATGAAATCCCTTTGTTTTGCTGAGATGATTTGCCCAAACTTAATGAGTAAAAGATGGAGTGCAGGCAATCGTATTGCAATATGTTCAAGTCTTACAATTCTATTCCACAAGTTGGGGCACTAGGGTTTATAGGTTTATTATATAGGTAAACTTGGCCTTAGGATAAGTCCTGACTATTGGATCAAATTGATCAAGTGTATAACCCACGTGTTCTCTCGCTAAAGATTTAATTTTTAAACTTCCCGCAAGTTCAGATGATTGAGGTCTAAGGTTCAGACAACTAAAGATCCTTAAAGTTTTTAAAAATTGAACTAGACACAGGGTCAAATGTCTAAAGTTGGGGTTCAGACTTTTGAAGTTGCGGGTTCAAAGAACTGAAGTCAAGGTTCAGTCTTCTGATGTGCTTCTGCATGATTCTGTGTTTCTCTAATAAATCATCAAAAGACTAAACTTAATCTTCAGTCTTCTAAAGAAATTCTTCAAATGACTAAGCTTCAACTTCAGTCTTCTGAAGTTGAATCTTCAGACAGATGAGCATAAACTTTAGTCTTGTGAAGTTGAAACTTCATAATTTTGGGTAGTGACTTCGGTCTTCTGAACAGTACACTTTTTGGTTTTTTCATTTTAGTTTCAAAAATCTGCTTTGCTTTCTTTCTTTGCTCTCTGATAAAATGTTTTCTGGAGTTTTAAAATTGGTCTCTAAGTCCATAAATATCCCCTAAAGATTTTCATGAGATGCATGAGTCCTAAGGTCAGTTTAGGGTATATTTTGAGCTTCAAATTAAATCATACGAAATATGTAAATACATTTAGCTCTAAATACCCATTCCCATGATGATCTTCAACTTGACGTTTGCATCTTCATTCTTCTACTCTTTTTGTTCCATGGATTGTGCCAAGATGTATACACTTTAATCCTCATGGCTTCCATGACTTTCTAACCTTCCGTGCATGCTAAATATTGCTCATGTTCACAATCTCAACGCGCAAGTCAAATACCAAGTGATTTGTCATTATCAAAATAGGATTAGACTCATAGAGTCAACAATCTCCCATCTTTTTATGATGACAAATACACGAGCAAAAATATGAAATGGGTTATGTCTAATAAGGCTCCCCCTCAAATAATGCATAATCAAATATTCAGCAATATGAAATATGTAGCCAACTATTTTGCTATAACCTGATATTCTTCTCCTTGTTTTGACATCAACAAAAAGATATAAAACAAAACATAATTGGATAAAACCTTATATTCTTCTCCCCCTTTAAGTCTCAAATTTTTTAAATTAATTTTTCTATTAAATATGTCTCCCTGTGTTAATTCAACTTACTTCTTCCCCTTGCTAATGCAAAAAGCTATGTAAATTGCAATGTGAACATACACGGTGTTTCGAATTTTATAGACGTGGATAATAAAAAATAGTCACTAAAGTTTAAAGATTATGTGAGGATTAACATGTGTCAGTTAACATGCACTCATCATGATATGAGTTTAATACCAAATGTGAACAAATGTGAAACCAAATAGGAACAAATGAGCCGAATTTGAAATTTTTAATCAATTTTGAATATTAGGTGATGTTGCTCCCCCTGAATTATGTCATCTAATATAATTCTAGGCAATTTCTCGACTATGCATCAGGCCTAATTCACGTCTAATTTTGATAAACCTATCCTCCACAATTGGTTTCGTGAGTATATCTGCCCATTGTTCATCTGTGCATACAAACTCAAGTGTTACATCTCCTTTTTGCACATGATCACGAAGAAAATGATGTCGTATTTCTATATGTTTAGTTCGTGAATGTAATATAGGATTCTTTGAGATGTTTAATGCACTCGTATTGTCGCATCTTATAGGAATTATGTCATAACTTAAGCCAAAATCCATCAGTTGTTACTTCATGTATAGAAATTGAGCACAACAACTTCCCCCCGCTACATATTCTGCCTCAGCTGTGAAAAGAGCAACTGAATTCTTCTTCTTGGAAAATCAAGAGACAAAAGAATGTTCTAAGAAATGACATGTGTCACTCATTCTCTTTCTATCCACTTTGCTACCAGAAAAATTAGCATTTGAATAGCTGATAATCTCAAAGGATGTATACTTAGGATACCATAACCACAGTTCAATAGTTCCTATCAGGTATCTAAGTATACGTTTGACAACTAACAAATGTGACTCTTTTGGTGCAGCCTAAAATCTTGCGTACAAACATACGCTGAACATTATGTCAGGTCTGGTGGAAGTCAGATATAGTAAGCTACCGATCATTCCATGATAGAGCTTGACATCTACCGGTATACCTTGTTCATCTTTGTCTAATTTCAAAGAAGAGCTCATAGGTGTCCCTAGTATTTTTCCATCTTCCATATTAAACTTTTTAAGCAGATCTCTAATGTACTTCAATTGATTTATAAAAATTTCATGTTTCTCTTGTTTGATCTGAAGTCCTAGGAAGAAATTTAGTTCACCCATCATGCTCATCTCAAATTCATTTTGCATATTACTTGCAAACTCATTGCACATGTCTTTATTTGTTGCTCCAAATATGATATCATCTACGTATACTTGAACTAGGAGCATGTCATCTTTCTTAGACTTTATAAAAAAGTACTGTGTCTATCCTTCCTCTGATAAAACCATTATCCAGTCGAAAACCGCTTAGCCTTTCATACCAAACTCTAGGAGCTTGCTTTAAACCGTACAAGGATTTTGTTAGTCTATAAACGTGATCTAGATTCTTATGGTTTTCAAAACCTAGGGGTTATTCTACATAAACTTCTTCACTTATGTAGCCATTTAAAAATGCTCTTTTGACATCCATTTGACATAGCTTGAAATCCTTAAAAGCAGCATAGGCTAAAAGCATTTGAATGGCTTCCATTCTAGCTATAGGTGCAAAGCTTTCTTCAAAATCTATTCCTTCTTCCTAGTTATATCCTTGAGCTACTAATCTTGCCTTATTTCTAACAACTATCCCATGTTCATCTTTCTTGTTCTTATATATCCATTTTGTTCCAATAATTTTCTTATCCTCAAGTCTAGGAACTAATGTCCATACTTTGTTTCTCTCAAATGGGTTTAACTTTTCTTGCATGGACATCACCCACGATTCATCCTTAATTGCTTCACTCACATTCCTAGGTTCTTCTTGAGATAGAAAGGCAAAATGGCTAATCATGTTCCAAAGTGAGGATCGTGTGGCTACTCCACATAATGGTTCTCCTATTATTTGATTAATGGGATGACTCTTTATGTACTTCCATTTTGTAGGTAGTTCATTAACCTCATTTTCAATTTTATTAGGTTCAGAAAATGGTTCCTTAATTTCATTTCCCTTTTCTGAATCATTTTTAATAGACAATTTCCTTGTTTATCTCAATTTCATCTTTATCAGTCCTTTTGGAGAAGGGATTTGAATCATCGAATATTACATGAATGGATTTTATTATGGTTAATGTTTGTTTATTATATACTCAGTAGACTTTACTATCTAAGGCATACCCTAGAAAAATACCTTCATCTAATTTCACATCAAACTTTCCTAAATGTTCATTGTCTCTAAGCACAAAACATTTACAGTGATAGACATGAACATATGATATGTTTGGTCTATGGCCATTCTATAATTCGTAAGCAGTCTTATTTAAGGATGGTCTAATCAAAACTCTATTTAGAACATAGCAGGTGGTATTTATTGCCTCAGCCCAAAAGTACTTAGGAAGTTTATGTTCGTTAAGCATAGTTCTTGTCATTTCTTGTATGGACCTATTCTTTCTTTCAACTACTCCATTTTGCTGTGGTGTTCTAGGGGCTGAAAAATTATGAGCTATTCCTAATGAATTGCAGTAGTCTTCCATGCCTTGGTTTTTAAATTCTCTACCCCTATCACTTTGGATTTTAGTGACAGTATAACACTTTTCATTTTGAATTTTCTTGATAGTTTAACGAAATGTTCACATGTTTCATCTTTGTGACCTAAAAATAGTACCCATGAATATCTTGAATAATCATCAACTATGACAAATGCATATGATTTTCCTCCTAAACTCTGAGTTGGGTTTGGACCAAATGAATCTAAGTGTAGCATTTGAAGTGGCCAAGTAGTAGAGATTACTTTCTTCTTCTTAAAGGTAGTTCTTACTTGTTTTCCTAGTTGGCATGCATCAAATATTTTATCTTTCACGAATTTAGTCTTAGGCAATCCCTTAACTAATTCGCCCTTAACAAGTTTAGATATTAAGTCCATGTTTATGTGTCCTAGTCTCCTATGCCAAATCCAACTACTCTCATTTATAGCAAAAAAAACAAGTAACATGTTGAGAAGCAAGGTTGTCAAGGCTAGTAGTGTAGACATTTTCATGACTATTAATAGTAAACAATATTTTGTTTTCAGATTTGTTCTCTACAATGCATTTGTCATGTTCAAATGAGACTTTATAACCTTTATCACATAGTTGACTTATACTAAATAAGTTATGTTTCAATCCATCGACTAATAACATATTATTAATGACAAGTGAAGGTTCCTTACTAACCTTACCAACTCCAATGATTTTACTTTTAGAGTTATCCCCAAATGTAACGAATCCTTCAACTTTGGATATGATAGATATGAATTTAGATTTATCTCTTGTCATGTGCCATGAGCATCCGCTATCCATATACCACTTGTCCTTCGAGGAAGACAATCTCAAGCACATTTGCAAGATATAATCAGATAACCACTTTTGCTACCCAAATTTTCTTGGGTCCATAGGGGTTAGTACTAGATTCTCCTTTGACTTTCCAGACTTTCTTAATTTTGACATCCTTACTTTTTAAAGGACAATCAAATTTTATGTGACCCAACCTCTTACATTTAAAACATGTAGTATTTCTATGATAGTCTTTAGTTGGAACATACGATTTTGACTCTCTTACAAAATATCCCATGTAGAGATGTCTCTATTTTAGATTCTCCTTTCCATTAAAACCAAGACCTTTCTTCTTTTAGGAATTTCTTTGAGCTTCTAGGAGTTTTTCAAAATTATTTTGACTTTCTGTAAATTTACAAATAATCTTAGATTTATCTTTCAATTTCTTTTCTAACTCCTCAATTTTCAAGTCCTTGTCTTTCAAGAGAGATGCATGAGATTCATTTTGACTTTCAACTAGCTTCAAAAATTCTTTCAATTTTAATTTCAAACCAGAATTTTTTTTTTCTCAAGCATTTGAAGGGTATACAAATATTCTTGATGCAATTCATCATAAGAAAGCATGCTAATTTTTCTTTCAGAATCACTTCCCTCACTAGAGCAGTGAGATGATTCCTTAAGTGCTGTAGCTTTCTTTGCTTTAATTTGCTCATTTTTCCTCTCATTTATTGCAAGCTCATAGGTGATGAGCGATCCAATTAGACCATCAACAGACATCTCCTTCAGATTTCTCCCTTCTACTATTGCAGTAGCTTTAGCTTCCCAAGCTGGAGGTAGTCCCCTAAGTATTTTCTTAGTCAACTTATAAGTAGGGTAAGATTTACCAAGAGCATTTAAAGAATTCGTGATGTGTGTGAATCTAGTGTACATGGAATATATAGATTCATCAGCAGTCATTTTAAATGCCTCATATTCACTAGTAAGCATGTCTAACCAACTATCTTTTACATCATTAGTACCTTCATATGTAACTTCTAATTTTTCCCAAATCTCTTTAGCAGTGTTACAGGTCATCACCCTCTTAAATTCATTTACATCTAGTGTGCAAAATAACAAATTCATTGTAGAAAATTGGTGGTCTAGTGGACGAGGGTCCCTCACCAAATGGAGTTACACCAACGTGTGTCATGTGATATTTTTACAAAAATGACATTTAAGTCTATGTAAACCTACTTAGATACCAAATGTTAATTCAAGTGTAATCCCAAGAGGGGGGGGGTGAATTGGGTATTTTAAAAATATTTAAGTTTATTTTACCACTTAATCCCTATTTTTATGTTTAGCGAATTAATTACAGGGGTTTGAAATTTGTTCAAATAATTATCTCAATAAATTCTATTTTACCCAATTAATTATCAAGTTCGTGTGAGGTTATTCAACATACACACATGCAAGAAATGTAATGAAATGAGTTGCAAAAATTAAAGAGAGTAAAGGAAGAGAGAAGGCAAACACAGTTTTTACAAGGATTCAGCCAACCCGGCCTACTTCCTCACCATGAACAACCCACTCAAGGATTTCACTAAATCCCTACTCCTTTAACTGGGACGGAGCTTCCCTTACATCAGCTGCTTACAAGAGGCACAGCTTCCTTCTCACCTGGTTCACAACCCGAACCGTGATTATAATATAGAATTTTAAATCCGCAAAACAACTCAATATTGCTTCTAACAAAGTTAGTGAGTGCAATGGAAATTCCTAACACGTATCCATATGATAAAAATTGAAGCTTAGTATGTATGTATGTATGTAATGATATAATCATTATATGAATGATAAGCTTCACAAAATTTCCCTATGATTAAATCTCCCAAGATAAATATATAAGTAAAAGCTTTGGAGAACTTAGGGTTTTAGTTCAACTTACTAGATGTAAGAATACCAAATGTGATCTTATTAAAAAATTGGTCTTGAATATTATGAAGGTCTAAGTTCTTGCTATCAAATAATTTGTGAAGTTGAATCTTTCAATAAATAAAAGACTTTAAGTATTACAAAGATTTAAACACTGCTTGTCACAACAATATTTCTGACAACTATATATATATATATATATATATATATATTGAAAACCTTTAGACTTTTCAATCAAGTAGATTTTGGAGTAACTAAAATATTGAGTCTTTGAATAAAAATAAGAACTTGAAGATCACCAAATATTCAATGTTTAGAAAAACCTTTCACAAATAAATTTTTATGTAGCAACACAAAGATTTTTCTTTTTCAAAAGGAGTAATGGATATCTGAGTATGAGATATGAACAATCTTCAAGATTTCTATACATTGAAAAATGCAAAACAATCCCTTGTTTACCAAACCTCAATCACCAAAGATTTCTATCAAGATGTGTAAATGAAATCCCTTCGTTTTGTTGAGATGATTTGCCCAAACTTAATAAGTAAAAGATGGAGTGCAGGCAATCGTATTGCAATATGTTCAAGTCTCTAAATTCTATTCCACAAGTTGGGGCACTAGGGTTTAGAAGTTTATTATATAGGTAAACTTGGCCTTAGGATAAGTCTTGACCATTGGATCAAATTGATCAAGTGTATAACCCGCGTGTTCTCTTGCTAAAGATTCAATTTTTAAACTTCTCACAAGTTCAGACGACTGAGGTTTAAGGTTCAGATGACTGAAGCTCCTTAAATCTTTGAAAAATTGAACTAGACACTAGGTTAGACGTCTGAAGTTGGGGTTCAGACTTCTGAAGTTGTGGGTTCAAACGATTGAAGTCAAGGTTCAGTCTTCTGATGTGCTTCTGCTTGTTTCTATGTTTCTCCAATAAATCTTTAGACGACTAAACTTAATCTTTGGTCTTGTGAAGAAATTCTTTAGACGACTAAGCTTAAACTTCATTCTTCCGAAGTTGAATCTTCAGATGACTGAGCGTAAACTTTAGTCTTCTGAAGTTGAAACTTCAGACTTTTGGGCAATGACTTTGGTCTTCTGAACAGTACAATTTATGGTATTTTCATTTTAGTTTCAAAAATCTATTTTGCGTTCTTTCTTTGCTCTTTTATAAAATATTTAAATAGGTCTCTAAGTCCATAAATATCCCCTAAAGATTTTCATGAGATGCATGAATCCTAAGGTCAGTTTATGAAATATGTAAAAACATATGAAATATGTAAAAACATTCAGTTCTAAATGCCCATTCCCATGATGATCTTGAACTTGATGCTTGCATCTTCATTCTTCTACTCTTTTAGTTCCATGAATTGTGCCAAGATGTATATACTTTAATCCTCATGGCTTCCGACTTTCTAACATTCTGTGCATGCTAAATATTGTTCATGTTCATAATCTTAGCACATAGATCAAATACCAAGTGATTTGTCATTATCAAAACATGATTAGACTCATAAAGTCACAAAGGAGATGAAGAAATTGACTACTTTGGTGTCTTAGATGAAATTATAAAGCTTAACTACGGAGCCAATAGACTCGTCCACCTGTTCAAGTGTACTTGATGGGACATTGGCAATAAAAAGACTAGGATAAACATGGATGCCTACTTTACCAGTATCAATTTTATCAAGACCTGGTATCAAAATGACCCTTTTGTGCTAGCGATGCAAGCAGAACAAGTGTTTTACCTTAAAGACACCAAATTAAAGGGTGAATGGCAAGTGGCCCAAAAGATTCCTCCCCAAAGTTTATATGCTATTATAGAAGTTGCAGATGGGGAGAATAGTGCTAGTGAGGCTACATTCCAAGAAGATGAGCCATCTATCAGTGCAGCAGCGCAATCTGCTTTTAATGTTGTCGAAGAAGGAGTCAATCCTATACCATTGAATAGGGATGGTGTCATGGCAGAACACGTAGGTACTGCTGACATTACAATTAAACCTTCTGTAGACGTTCACTTCATTGACGATGAGGAAACTGATGGGGAAGATGAAACAGGGGTCGAGTACTGTAGTGAAGAGGAACACACTTTAGAAAGTGAGGATGACACCGATATTGGGGACGTATAGGGGGGTAAGCATGTTGTTTTTGTCACTATGTATCTTAAATGTGTAAATAACTAAAAATATATGTATTATGCATCCATCTAATATTCATACTTCTTATATTTACTTGTCTAATGTTTTGCACACATGGCACCAGGAGGTCGACATGGCCAACTTCCTTCTAGGCACTCCACTACATCGAATGAGGATGATCCAACATTTTTGAGACTGGCAGAGCCCGTCGGTTCTGATGTGGCGGCACCATTGTCTGAGCCATCAACACCTCAACCATATGTGGATACCTTAGCTTGGGATGACACACAGGGTGAGTTGCTCACTATGATCAGCAACGTTGGTAAGGTTTTATTTTATTTATTTTGATGTAAACTATTGATTTTTATTAACATGTATGATTAAAATATTGTTCTTAATTTAACTTTTCTTTTAGCATCGACGTCCACAGCCAAGTTAAGTCATGGTGTTGCAATGAACATGACGCTGAAGAAGCACCTGCAAAGGATGGGGAAGCGCATTAGGATTAACATTCCTCTAGGCTTCATCGCCCCGCGTGACGATTGGTGTCTAGCGTTGATGCGAGAGCTCAAAATTATATGCTGACAGTATGCTCTAGTCACCGCCTTCAGCTGGTCATAGGTGACTGAGGCACAGCGCATGGTTCTTTACATGCACATCTTGATAAGTAATCCCAAACCTTCTTTTTTTTTTTTTAACTTTTAATATACTAGTCAAAAAAATTGTCTAACATTCTAAATGTATTACCTATGGAGGAGGAGTTCAATATGGACATTCTCCACATAGACCATGTGAAGAGGCAGTGGACGTCCAACTTTGCAAGAAATTTAAGTCCTATCATGCGAAAATGCGCAAACATTTTCGTGCGATGGGAGATGAAGTAAAAATCCACCCATACAATAAGATATCCCAAGAGGATTAGGAGGTGGTGTGTCGCCATTTCCACAACCCACACTATCAGGTGATGTGTTTGTATTATAATATCTACTTTAAGTTTTACTGTGGCTAATAAGAAGTCTTGACATCTTTTTTGTAGGCTATTTGTGTAAAAAATGTTGTGAACCACTGCAAACTCCCTACGACGCATTGCAGTGGGTCGAGGTTATTTGTAAATCATGGATGGGTAATTGCTATATATTACACTATCTAACGAATACATACACCATTAATATTAATTATGTTTTATATGACAATGTAGCATGATCTTGCGACTAGCATCGAGGAGCCGCTGCCAAATCTTTATCAAAGAATGCACCAATGACGATCGGAGAAGTGGTGCAATGGTGCATAAAGCAAACATGTAAGTAAAATTAAATATGTAGTTTATAATTTGATTCAAAATCAACTTGTGGGTATTCTCATTTCTTCTTTTTTTTTTTTCATTTTCATGACTAAAAATAGGCGTGGATGGTCGAGCTGAGAGATGCCCCTGTTGAAAGGGGAGCTAGCAAATGACGGATTACCAGATAACCACTCAGATGCTTGAGGAACAAGCGGGGGGCTAGGTGAAAGGGTTTGTAAGTGGATACATTGCCCCCACAACATCGTCTTCAATGGGTGCGGTGGCTTGTGGGGAGATAGAATTAGGGCATCGACAAGCCGACGCTCGGGCGGACAAGATGGATCAGCGGGTGCAAACAGTGGAGCTAGAGAACCAGGAGTTGAGACACTTGGTGTCTAAGATCACATTGGAGAACCATAGTTTGAAAGAAAAGTTGTCCACCTTTGAAGCCACGTTCGCAGCTATAACGAACAGGCAAGCGCAGTTTAAAGAAATAATGCGCCAATCTCGATCAGATGATGCAGGTGGCTCCTCTCATTAGAAGGTATGTCAATGTTCTATTCTTGTGCATTGAAAACTCAGCATCTATACCTCATAGAGTAGGAATTTTAAGTTAATACTCTAATACATGGATGTTTGAACTAATAGGTAAATTTGTCCGGAAGCATGTTTGAATTGATAGGTAAAAAAAGTTTATTTCATGATATATAACTTATTCTTGCGACATATTAATTTCAAAGATTAACTTAATTTTGTATGCATGTTGCTGCATATTCTCCTACACATTAATTAGGCATCTCACTATAAATAAATATATTCATCATCACATAAAGATTTGGAATCACACTGCACATAATTTATTTGTATAGTGTATGTGCACATATATATATATTTGTAGAAGCAGCTTTGAACTTTTAACTATTTTACGACAAGGAGCTTCAAACTTGTACATGAAATACATGGGTATGCTAGTATGCATGTCCTTGCAAATTAATGTTAGAAAATAAAAAATAAAAAAAAACTTCATTTCAAATATGTTGTGTGTGCTTGAAAAAATGAATAAATTTTGTTGGTTTTCAAAACAGAGATGAAAATTATTTTGTTTTTTTTTTTTTAGTAAGTGAAGAAATGAATAATAGGTAAAAGTTATATTGTTTGTTAGATGGTAATATTTATATCCTTTGTTAGATTCTTAGTACTTCATCGAATGTTATAAATGAGTCCATTGTAAACTCATATGCATCGACATCATTAGATGCATTTTCTCATTAGACATGTAAGTCTTACGAGCAATAATAAAGTGTGATTTAACGGTTTCTTGGTTATATTTTCTTGATGGATGGTATTATGTTATATGAATTGTATATCGAACTATTGGAATACATGCTTGTGTTGAACGTCAACTGTATGACTGATGCAATACATTATGAATTGCATGCTGGTAGTGGATTTAGGTTCTCGCATGCTCAAACTCACTAGTATCTACATGATACGTATTGTTGTGATTTTTTTGCTTGAATCTATCAAGTTTTAGTGTAGGAATTTTTTAGAAAATGTCCAATTTACAGACAACATGCTGCTGAAATTTTGGTAAAGTTTTTCCAGAATAAAACCATGTACAAAGAAACGTATGCATGATTAGTAAAAACTTAAAGTCATTATAACTCGCGCCTCTCATGTCTTGATATTCGTGAGAAAATAGGTGATCTTAGGCTTATAATTCAAAATCTAAAACACTTGACTAAGAACAACAATGTATAGAATACAGTGAAAAGCCAAGAACTAAATGCCATATAAGTAAGTGAAAGTCACTTATGAACATTAAAACCCATTAAAGAATCACAACTCGAAACCTCCTATATATTGAAAACTTTTATAGTCAAACTCAAGTTAGAAAATTAAATCCTAAGGACTAAAAGCAAGCTAAAAAATCTCCAACAAAGTAAAGGCAATCTTAAAACCTTCTAAACCAGGATTCCACCACTATCACTGAATAGAAGAAAAAAAAACCATAATTCATTTCCTCAATCTATAACCAAAGCTTTTTATGTCCATAACTGAATCCAAGAAACTCCAACTCAATCTATCACAAGTCTTCTCACAATCTAAGTAACAACTTCATGCACAACCCAAGTTGCATCAAGAATGCTTGAGAAGCAACCTTCTGGACAAAACTAGAAAATCTTAGTTGAATTGTGTTTTAATGTTTTCCTTGTAATATTTTCTTCATGGATGGTATTATGTTATATGAATTGTATATTGATCTACTGGAATACCTGCTTGTGTTGAACGCCAACTGCATGGCTGATGCAGTACATTGTGAATTGCATGCTAGTAGTGGATTTAGGTTCTCGCATGCTTGAAATGGTTTATTTTGTGAAAAAAATCATGTTTAAGGTATAGGTTTTATAGGAAAATGTCCAATTTATAGACGGCATCCTACCGAAATTTTTTTAAATTAAAAAAAAAAAAAAAAACACATACAAAGATAATTATGATAAAATGAATATTAAAATATTTTGGAAAGGATAAGTGAAAGTTAAAAGAAAAGTCATTAAGTCCTAAATTTGCATCTATTAACATACATGGCATATCATTTATTTTAACTATGGACAAACATTATCATTTGTCCACCACCAAGGATACTTTGTTTTGAGAACGAGTTAAAGTGTTTATATGCGTGGTTTGATGCATGCAACTGTATATATTCATGCGTATGTCATTCACATTCATTTTAACTATTCATTTAGGGTTGAAAATTATTTTACCGCACACTCTCTATATTTTTCATCCTGATTATACTGAGCACCAGCTCTCCATTCTGTTCTCCATTTGTATACTAATTTTACTTTTATGATTCTTAATTTGTAGGGTTCACGGCTATCATAACATCAACACGATGCAATGCATGCACTACAATTGTCGGATGTAACTTTTGATTATTTCTTTGTAATTTTTATTATTATTTGAACAAATGAAATTTCTATATTTTAATTTGAATTTGTATAATGTATTTGCATTTGAATTTTTTGAAATTTTTTTTCTTATCTGATTAGATGTTATTTTTTTTTATTTTAATTGAATTTGTATTTGAATTCGAAATTTTGAATAATTTCTGAATTTTGTAGTAATTATGATTTTAGGTTATGTATGCGAAAATGTAATTACGGATTTTTATAGGAATTAATGATTCAAAAAACTTAGTATTAAAAAAAAATTTAATTTCTTAATTATTAAGGAAGGATTCAAATTCGTCACTAATAGTACAGTATTAGTGAAGGATTAAAATTTGTCACCAATAGTACAGTATTAGTGGAGGTTTCAAATTTGTCACTAATATCCTACTATTAGTGACGAATTTAAATCATTCACTAATATTGTGCTATTAGTGATGAATTTATAATTCGCCACTAATACCCTACTATTAGTAACAAATTTGAATCTTTCACTAATATTGTACTATTAGTGACAGATTTGAGTTGAGCCGATGTAGAATTTATAGTGACGGTATTAGGGTTTTAGTGGTGGTTATAATCCATCACTAATACTCCATTATTAGTGACGAATTTAAAATTCGTCACTAATAGTTAGTAGTAACGATAGATATAGCAACTAATTTAAAATCGTTACTAATACTTATAAATTCGTCACTAATAGTATTAGTAACGGATTTGATCCTTCACTAATACCCTGATTTTTTGTAGTGCCTATTGTCTCTAACATCTATAGTGCCTTCATAGGTTACTTCTAATTTATCCCAAATTTCCTTTGCTGTTTTACATGTCATTACTCTATTGAACTCATTCATATTAAGTGCAGAATATAAGGCATTAATAGCACTAGAGTTCACTTGTAGCATCTTATGATCAATTTCAGTCATGTCTTTTTCTTCCTTGAGTACTTCTTTTCCATCTACAAGTTTAAAAGGAATTAAGTCACCATGTGTGACAACCTTCAATGCCTTCCAATCCATCGTTTGAAGATAGATTCTTATACATTGTTTCCAAAAAGTGTAGTTAAGTCCACAAAAGAAGGGTGGTCTAGTAGAGGATTGACCCTCTCCAAAGGGAGCTACTCCTATGTGTGCCATATATATCTTTATATAACTTCTATTTAAGATTTATTATAATGAGGCTTTGATACCAATTGAAAGTGAAATAGTAATCCCAAAAGGGGGGTGAATTAGGTTATTTAAAAATTTATGGTTCCTTTTAATGATTCTTGAATTTCTTGTCATATTAAAAACACAACTTTATTAATTCAAACAATTTACAAACTAAAACTAAAACACACCACAAGTTAAAAAAAAAACTTAACCAAACAACAATTCAAAACAACCAATCACAATTTCCAATTAGCCACAATATTGTATTACTTTGTGCAATTTCAACTTTTGTCAACAGCCCTGTAAATAGTATGCAAACCCTATTTTTGGAATGAATTTTATTATGTTCTCTTAATTAAGATTTCCGCAAATTAACCAACGTACTCCCTTGAGGGTTTCTTCAAAAAGGTTAATTGAAACGTAATTTCTTAGTTATTAAGAGTCTTCTATTAATTTAGTGTTGATCTCTGCAACCTGCACTTATTATACACACGACAACATATAAAGTGCTGAAATTTAGAAGAGTAGGGAAAGAAGAACACCACGATTTTTACAAGTTTCGGCTTATCCCTGGCCTACATCCCCGCCTTTGGCCAATACCATCAAAAGATTCCACTATGAATGCTCCTTTCCAGGTGGAGCCAACCTTTTACAAATCCCTCTTTTTCAGGAACAGAAACATCTCCAAACGATCAACCCACACTTGGTTCAACAATCCAAATAAGCCTTGAACCATCAAAGTACAACAAGAAGAGAACAAAAATATGTGTACAAGAACACTCTCAAAACATAGCAAGTTTTTACAAATCAGAGCACTAAATATACTTCAATCGAATATTAAGATAAAAAGTATGAAGCTCAAAATTAGATATCACCGGAGATTCTTTAGGAATTGGGAAAACTCAATTGTAGATTAGAATCGTGGGCTTATGAATCAGCAGCAATTTAATAGAATTTTCCCCACAAGTGTGTGAGCAAGAGTGAGCTTTGTGAGAGATTGAAAGTAGGATGCTTGATTTCTTGATTGTATGCTTGGTGATTTGATTCATTGGGTTAAATGAGTATTTATAGACTTTTTAGGGTGAGTTTCCTTGTTTCCCAAGTTACTTGGAGTGTCGACCAAGTTTTTATAACTTTTAGATTGGAACAACTAATTTTTAGAATTTTCCTTTTAAAGTTCAAAATTTAAATTTTCGTAGGATCAGTCGGCCGAGTCACTCGACTAGGTCGGTTTTTGCATAGGTCAGTTGGCTAGACAGGCGGTTGACACCATTCTGTTTGTCTAGAAATTAATTCATTTAAATGTCAGTCAGCTGACTAAACATCGTTCAAAATGGTCAGTCGGCTGGACAGTCCCTATGTCAGTCGGCTGACTGAACTCAGGTCAATTTTAAGACTTTGTTTGAAAAACTTAAATATGACTTTTAAAAATCATTTTCCAGGGTTTTCAAAAACTAGTCTCTAAGTCTTTGTTGCATCCTAATGAGCTTCATATATCTATATAATATTGAATTGAAGTACTTACAAATGACTTTCTAAGCATGAACTCATTTAGCACTAAGTTTTCAAGCTCTTTTCCATCTCCTGAGGTTCAGCTTCAAGTCCTGATAGGCTTTGAGCTTTCATTTGATTGGCTTTTATTATTAAGCTTCCTCCTGTGATAACCATTTGAGCACTTTGATTGTTCAAGCCTGAAACATTATCACTTAACAACACATGTTAAGATATTCTTCATTTGTTATCATCAAAACAACATTGAAAAGTCATGTAGGCCAACATCCTTGTTTTTCATCATCAAAAAGAGGGAGATTGTTGGCCTAAGAAGACCTAACCTCGTTTTGATAATGAAAAACCAAGGGATCAAATTGTGGTGTTAAGCGTGTATACAAGTATTACCATACTAAAGCACTATGAAAGATACAAATTGGAAAGTCATGAAGCACGCAAGTAAATGAAAGATGGCTATAAACATGAAGCTTGGATAAAGACCAAGCTTAAAAACTGAAGACCTAGATAAGTTGTTATGTGTATTGTACAATAGGAATTCATATAAGTACATCTTATGTTGGTTTTTGTTACGAAGCTCTTAGGTTATTTATTTGGACCCTTGATACCTTTTATAGTCTTGGAAAATATTTTTTATAAAGTCCAAATGTTATTTCAAAAGATTAAAATTATTTTTGAAATTTAAAATATAAAGAAATTAGAATTTTTGAACAAACTGGTCTGGAATCAGGTTCAGCTGACTAAATGAATACTGCCATTATAAAGTTCCAAACATAGTTAATTCTGGAGACCGAACCTTAGGTTCAGTCAATAGAATGACTGCTGTTAGTTTTGGAATTCCTATTTTAATTGGTTCGGGTGACCGAACATTAAGTTTAGTTGATTGAAGCGCTGCGATAAGTTTTGAAAACAGCAGAAAATCTTTTCGATTATCAAATATTAAGCTGTCAAAATGCATACAATGACTATAACTCAAACCTAAATATAAATAGCTAACCCTAAATGTGTTTTGCATATGATATAAACGATTTTACACTGATCAATTCGGAAATCGTCGTTCTTGCTGAAAATATTTTATGAGTTATTCTTTCAAGCGCACAGATTTCAAAACCCCTAAAACTTAGCCTAACTCTTTGAACTTCTTAACAAACATCTTATGACAGTGTAGTATAGTGCTTATTGTGTACGAATCCACTCTGTTTAGAGTGTTATTATTGTACAAATTTGTTCTTATTTGTTTGTGAAACTGATGACTTTAGGATTGAGTTGCTGACAAGCGGAATGTTGTTTTTGCTTGAGAGGCTTCTCCGCCTACTGAAAGAGAAAGGTGTCTCCACTTATTGAAGAAAGGATTAGTGAATCCTGATAGTGGGTTGCTTGAGATAAGAACGTAGGCACGGTTGTCAAACCTTGTAAAAAATATGGTGTCACTTTTTTCCCTTTCTCTTAATTTTGATATTTGAGAATATTGTGATTTAATTGCCGTGAGTATTGTGATTTATCTGCTAGGAATTTTATTGTGTCGGTTTATTATTGATGTTGATATGCTCTAAGTAATGTCAATATCGTGTAGTTTGGTTTCATATTTAAATCTTAACTTAGATTCTTTAGAATTTAAGGATATATAAATTGATAAGATTATCTTTTGAGAATACTGCTGTTGTTAAGAAGTTAAAGCACTTGTAAAATCAGTTTTAAAATTGATTAAACTTCTGTAATAAATTTTAAAAAGACTCAATTCACCCCCCTGTTGGGATTACACCTCAATTTTCACTTTCATTATAGTCATTGTGATTGTCATTTCTGTATATTTTGCCATTGAGTGTTGCGTTTGTTTGATCCTATATTTCGCCATGCAATTCAATTTATACAACAATTTGATATATCTTTTGTCTCCTCGCTTTTCTTATAACATAACATGAAAAAGTGCACTTTATGGTATTTTTCTTTCTTTTGTTTTGTTTTTTTTTTTTTTTTGGTTTTGTTTTTTCAAACAAGCCTAAAAGAATTATTGTGTACACAACCTCAACATACCATATTTTAAGTAATTTATCATATTTTTTTAATTGCAGGTATAATTATGGTACAATTTAATTGAAATTTACATCTAATACTTAAAGATTATTCAAAATTTTAAAATATAATTGTTTTAAAATATAATTGAGAATTTAAAATATAAGGTTAACTCAAACTAATTTTTTTTTAAAACAATAATAAATTTGAGTCTAAAATGTTCTAGTCAAACAAGTCAAAGACTAGTGTTAACCTCGTCTCTAAATTAGTCAACTTATGAACTTATTTCGTTTTAACACATTTTTTTTTTTTTTCAATTTAAACTCCCAATGTGACGTTTCCATTGTATTTTTGTTTTTATAAAAATTGGCCTTGGTAAATTTTGAATGAATTAACCAAGCTTAATATTGCAAGTAGTCAAACCATATCCCTTCCTGTATTTAAAGTTTAAAGTAATATTAAAAAGAAATTTTTATTTTATTTTATTTTTTTGCTTGTTGGTGATAGCTTCTTACCTAAAATATTGAAATTCATGACTTTGACTACCAAATTTTCAAACCCAATTCAGATCCAACCGGCACGGCCATTGTATTTGTTTTAATAATTTATTTATCTCTCATTTCAATTCCCCCTTCATGTGGTCCTAATGTCCTTCCCTTCCTCTTTTTTTCATTCCTTTCTCATTCATATAGGCGTTGTAGCATTAGGCCGAGTTGTGGTCCTTTCATACATGCCATACTTGTCAAAATATTTATCAAATAATACTTCAATTTTGAAAGAGTAGTGCTAGGATTTCTTGCAAGGCAGCCCTTTTGCTCAATATTATAATTAATGTTCTACGAAACAAAATAGAGCTATGGACAAAAAAAAAATGGAAAGACTTGATGCTTGTGACAATCAAGAATGATTATTTAATTTATTGTTCTTACAAAATGAATTCACATCATAATAAATTCATATGTAGTCATGTCATCTCAAACCTCATAATATTTTCAAAGAATTAAAAAAAAAAAAAAAAAACCCACTTATGTGTATTTTTTTTTAGGCTATCACAACACTACTACACTTAAAAGGGATTATTTTTCTCCCAACAATATTGTTAGGCCGAACTCAATGTTCTTATTAGTAAGCAAAAGTGATTCCTCTAATAAGTGTGCTAATTGTAATTGTTTCATAGGTTGATTAATCTGGCTTAGTTCGATCCAATTCAAATGTGGAAAAAACTTTTTATTTTTTATTTTAAATTTTCAAATAATTTTAAAAAATTGCTACTTTATTTCCAATTTCCAACTTTTGAATATTTTATATGGAAAACTTAGGAGCGTGCAATAAAAATTGTTCTTCAGCTTTTATACTCAAATATTGAAGAATTTAAAAATAATATGAACATTTTTCATTGTTCAGAAAATGAGAATGGAAAAAAGAAGCTATTTTTTATAACGAAACATGGTCTAACATTTTTTATAGAAAAAAAATTATATGAAAACAAGAAAAGTCATTCTTACTTTTCATCAATTTAAACTAGAATTGACGAAACTTAAATTTAGAGACTAAATTGGATCAAAGGCTAGTTGAATTCTAAGTCTAACTTGCCTATTCAATTCGATTTTCAAAATACTATGATCATCCCTCTAGTTTGGTGGAACCAAATAATGTAATGCAAGTTAAAAATGATTAAGTGATCAATGGAAACTAATTATGAAACGCCCCGAACCCTTAAACCCGGGCCCGGTGCGTTATACCTGATCATATCCCTGATAAATCATGATTCATAATATACGCAACGGAAAACATAATTATAATCTCCATATAAATATACAAGAGTTTACTAATTCTAACTATAATCCATAATAAATCATCCAACACCTGCATTTCCATAAATCTACATAACTCCCAAAACAAATCAGTATTTTCACAATCATTCCTTACTCAATAGTCTTAAAATATAAAGACATTAAACATAAATTTTGTGTATCCCAAAATTAACATAGAAATATACCCTTTACTTTTTATATTCCCCAATAATGCTATAAAAACTTCAAACTCTCAAAGCTCGATCTCTAGGAAATCTTGAAAAAAAAAAAAATACATTCATATTTGGGTGAGACACATCTCAGTAAAAGAAGAAACCATATATTAAAACAGTGTGTGGCCAACATGAGTTTATATATGACATATTATTTAACATTTGAAAATTGTTAACATAATTTTTTAAATCATTTCCTGAACCTAATCAAACACATGCAAATGTTTAACCCACGAGATTACCCAAGGATAGGGGTGATTACTCGCCCATATAAGTAGCACCCCTCTGCTCTGATATTTTTGACAACCCAAAGGACGCAGTTAAAGCATACCAGGGCACTCACCTTACTCAGTAAGCTCTCAAGTGATAAATTAATCTCATACTCACATTGTTCAACAATAGCTTACCGGCAAAGGCCCTAAGGATAGGAAAATCTACCCGCCCATACAAGTAGGTTCCCTCTGCCCTAGTACATTATGCGGCTCCTACCGTATCTGAAACTACTAGTGCATTCACCTTACTCAACAAGCCCTTAGGCGAAGAGTACGCCTTGCCCAATCACATCATGTTCTACGTACATACCTACTTCTAATATCATAATACATCATTCTTTTCTATCATTATACATTCATGCACATTCATTCCTGTTCATAACTTAACTTTGCATTCATTTCACTTTAAGTAACTCTTTCCCATTAACATCATTTACCTTTGTCATTTCATTTCATTGCCTTTTCATCGTCATTTCATTGCATGACATTTCATTTCATTATTTCGTACTATAGCTGGTCTTTAGCCATCATCAGTTAGTTCACGTAGAAACGTGCTAGATCTGCTAACACAGGTCCTTTTAGCTGTCATCAGTTAGTCTACATAGAAGTGTGCTAGATCTACTAACATGGCTGCCTTTCAACTGTCTTACATTTACATGGTTGCATTTAACATACACAGGCAACATTGTCCATATCATATTTTATTTTCATTGCTTTACTTGCTTAGTCTGCATCTTATTGTCCATATCATATTTTATTTTCATTGCTTTACTTACTTAGTCTGCATCTCATACATTTAACATATATTTACACAAAATCTCATGCCACACAATTTAGCAATAAAATTCAAACACTGCCTGTAAAATAAGCCAACCAACATTTAATGTTTATATACTAAAAATATCTTTTATCTCTTACATAAATACTCTGAAAATATGTTTCCACTTTCATCAGTTCATTTTCACATATACATATCTAATAAACAACCCTAAACTCGAAAAAAAAATATATAATTTAAACAGTTAGCATTTTACCCATACTGAAACATATACACGTACATATAACACAATTTATTTTTCCATTAAATTCATAAAAATTTTGATTTAATATATATTTTTTCCCTTACCTGGTTTCTTGAACTACGCCAACAGGGACTTCAAAAAATACCTGCGGCGCTCACCCGGATCCTGAAATTAAATTCCTAGTTTTAATAAATTATTCCTAAATAAAATATTAATTTAATACTTCCTAGGGCCATAATTTCTAAATAAATAATAATACCCTTAAATTTAGCCAAATTGCCAAATTTCCCAAATCTCACTCTCGCTTTGGAGTAGGACTTAGAAAATCCCAATTGAAAAATTACCTATGCCAAAATGACGATATCAACGACTAGGACCCCGTAGTGGTGTCCATTCGTCGATTTAACCACATATTAATGGCAAAATTGAGAAAATAGAAAAAAATTACCTTTCCCCAGAAGCAGTGCCTAAGTCATTCCTATGAAAAATCTGCTCTAGTAGAAATGTCGGTAGCGGAACCAGGTTTCCAACGGCACCTTCCGTTTCCTGATCCGTCGCAAACTCGCTGAATAATTGAGAGAGAAGGAGAGAGACGGAGATGGACGCAGGAAAGTTAAAAAAAATTTCAGAGAGGGGGGTTGTTGCGTGCAGCCTGTCTTCTTCTTCCTTCTTTCTTCTTTCTTCTTCTTTCTGTCAGATACTTTATATATAAATATATATATATATATATATATATATATATTAAACTTATACTTATCATATATATATATATATATATTATAATAACTTACTTATATATATATCATTCTAATTAGTTTTTTTTTTTTAAATCCAATGTAAAAATATTTATTTTAATAACTAATTATTTAATTGTTTAATTTATCTTAATTTAATTTAATTTCTTTAATTATTATTATTATTATTATTATTATTATTCCCACGCCATTCTTTTTATTTATTTATCTGTTATTTTATTTTATTTTTTTTAATTATTTTAATCCTTTTAAATTACGGGTCTTTACAAATTATTCTGATAATAGGTATTAAATAGGATAAATTTTGAAAGTTAGAATTATTATTTAATTTTATAAAAAAAAACAAGTACTTCTTTTAAGTACTTGTGAAATAACTAGAACAAATCTCTTAAGATTTTATAATAAGTACAAAAAGTTTAAATAATTTTGCACATATTTTGTAATAAATTGTGCTAGTCTTGTTTGTGCATACAAATAAATAAATGAAAACTATAAGAGACTCCATTTAAATAATACATTATTAACTTGATCAAAATTTTGAATTAGATATTGAAAAAATATTTTCTTATACGCTTGAGCGCATGCACACACACACACAAATTTATTAAAATGGAATGTTCTTGCCTCAAGATCCTCTAAACTCTCAATCCTAAATTCTTGAGTTTTTGAATTTTTAATATTTCTAGTTAAATTTTGATTAGTTGTAAATTTATATCCTCAAATTTCACAGGTTGTTCACTATTTAGATGTGTTGGTAAAAAGAATAAACAAAAATAATTCCATTTAAGTTGACTTTGATTGGCTAAGTTTAGTAAATTTAATGTGAAAATTTTAAAATTTAAAGGAAGACATATATATATATATATATGCATATGCCCTTTATGGTTAATCAAAAAATAAAAGAGCCATCTTATGATTTTTTATGATCATTAAACCACTTATAGTTTTTTCAAAACTATGAAAAGTTACAATAATAGTTGTTTTCTTGATAAAAATAAATATGTTAGATGCATGTGTTATTTTATAGGAAAAAATAATCGTAAATGATACTACTATTTATTTTTTAAGAAAAAAAAAATTTCTGAAGAACAATAGCTCATTTTGGGTAAATTGTATCTCGTAACTCCTTAAAGTATAAAACCAAACTTGAAAACTCTTATTTTACCCTTTGGAAAAGAGGTTTTTTAGTTTATTCAATAGACACATCGTGAATGGTTCATGTAGACACGCCATTTTGTCCAAGTATTTGTATAATAAAACTCATTAGTATAATAAAAAAAAAAATACATGGCAAAATAAAAAATTTATATATAAAAATATAAAAATTCAGTAGGCCAACTCCCCCATCTTTACACCTGCACACACATCACAACAAAAATTTTAGTTAGTAATAAATTAGCAATTACAAATCAAAATAATAAAAAAAATCAACCAACCTATTTTTAAGTTTAATTGATATATCAATTATAGTTAATTGGTTTATTTCCCCTTGACCTATAAATAGTGATCTTCAAAGAGTTAGGGAGGAATTGGAGAAGAACTAGATACTGAAAAGGAGTGAGACAAGAAGTTGTAAGATTGAGATTGAGAGGTGTTAAAAATCAACAGAGAATTGGGAAAAAATGAGAGCGAAAAGGAGTTGGAAATTGATGCATTGGAAGGCTTCCAAATTCAGATTTCAAAAGGCTAAAAAAATTAGACGAGACGAACTAAAGATCAGAGGTATTGAGGAAGGCACCTGAGTAGAAGTAGCAAAAATAGGAGTTATAAAAGTTTACAAGGTTAGTACTCTTTCTCTTTGATTTCATAGAATTTGAAGTGTTGATGCAATATGAAAATATGAAAGGTTTAACGAGAAGGGGTTATATGACTTGATTAACTTGGGATTGGAGTAATCTAAAATTCATAATTTTAAACTTCAATAAATAATTCTTGAAATTTTGACCCAAAGGCCCGAATACCCATACTTGAAAAGTTAGTTCTAAGGACCCGAATCCAATGATATGGATTTAATGACCAAAATCCAAATGACCTAGACTTGAAAACCCAAGTTTAAAGATCTAG
The DNA here is from genome assembly GCF_029873635.1 of Malania oleifera. Classification (NCBI taxonomy): domain Eukaryota; kingdom Viridiplantae; phylum Streptophyta; class Magnoliopsida; order Santalales; family Ximeniaceae; genus Malania; species Malania oleifera. The sequence continues at coordinate 91,136,393 of NC_080427.1, read as the reverse complement.
ACCCGACTAAAACCTAATGACATGGGTCTAACTCAGTTGACTTGAGGATCAATCCAGATCTGGGTTTGACCCACTTACTCTAAGACCCAAGTCAACTTGGACTTGGGTCCATTAATCCAAACCCTCATAAACTTAAAGTCCAGGAGCTCGATGCCTCCAGGCCCAATTCCATTTAAGCCCATAGCATAATAAATTAAGTCCCATGGCCCAAGGGCCTGCCTAAACCTAATAGCCTAGAGTCCAATTGAACCTAAACAAAGCTCAACTCAATTCGGATCCAACTAATTTGCCAAGGCCCAAATTAAGTCCAAAACCTCTGTTGACCTTATTTGTCATACCCAATTTAGATTATGACAAATACTCAGGTATTTAATGTCTATCAAGTTTGTGTGTTGGTTTAAATTTGCAAGATCACTTGATGGCATGAGAAGAAATAAAGTCTAAAGACCCAGAAGATTTATTCTTGTTATAATTTATTTTATGCTCATTTGGGTCTGTAATAGTAATATAGGAAAAGGTCTGTAATAATCATTGCATATCATGCATGTAGATGCAATAACCTCAAAAGACCTTAGAAAGACCTTAGGTCCTTGCACATACATATAAGATGTCCCCAAAAACACATATATTATCAAGGGAATTAATTGAAGTAAAACTGGACTTATCGGGTAAAATCAGTGAGGCTTCGGGTGACTAAATAGTTGTGTTCAAAACACTTCGGGCAACTGAACCATTGACCTTTCAAAGTGTGGACTTGGTTTCAGGAAACCGAACCAAAAGGAATGTAGCATCCCCGGTCAACCGAACCACAATTCTGACTTTTCCCACCAACTCGGCAGCCTGAACTTCACGTTCAAAAATGCCTCATGCTACCAAACACATAAGTTCGGTAAATTGAACTCTGGACTAGGTGACCGAACCTCAGACAGAATACAAATCGACTTTGGTCAACAAACTGAGCCCACACTCAGGCACCCAAACTTCAAAAAATTAACTTTTTCTATTGTGTCTGTTCGAGCAACCGAACCATGGGTAAGGCACCCAAAACTCTCGGGTTGTTTTAATTTTTATGTTATTTTAAGTTAAACATGGTTAATTTTCATAAATGATTTTAAAACAAATTTAATAATGCCCTACATATCCCCAACGGTTATAATTTTAACCTATTCTATATATAGGGGTTCATTTTTGCTTGGATTAGCATGTGATTAGCCATTTGATTAGCAAAAAAACTCTCTTAAAATTTCAAAATCCTATTTTCTCATACAAAGTCCATACACTCATATACTCCCATTCCTTTGAGATACCTAGCATTGTGAGTTTTTATTCATTGTTCTATATTGCTAGAAACCCTCATTTTTTTAGTGTTCACTTGATTTTTGGATTGAGGGTTTAGCTTGATTTTTTCCCTTGATTTCATTTAATAAATCTTTGGCTGGGAAAAATCTTATAGCTTTGTGGGTCTTTGCATTATTATTGCAAGACTCATTAGGGCTTGTATTTTTGTGTGCAAAAATATTTTTACAAGCTCAGATCTGAATATCTCCTTATGCTTGGATATTGAGAAAATTATTTTTGAGATATTCTAAATTTCTATTGATTTTAATCTTTGAAACCCTAAATTGAGATTGAGATTTTATCATTACTTAGTTTCAAAGATTTCCTTGTAGATACACTCTTATGCTTGATCTGAGATAATAACTATTATGAGTGTTGATTGCATATATACACCATTAATCTTATTGTTCTTACATTATTCGTGTGTCTTGATTATTACTGGTACAAATCCACTTGATTAAGAAGCATTATATTTGTATGCATCTTGTATTGAAATACTGTTGTATTCCAAGTGTGGCCTAAGGGGGCAGTAATCCAGTCCGAAAGGATTGGTTGTGAAGGTTGAGGCCAGCCCTGTGCTAATTGGCTTGGTTGTATTTAGGTGCCACTCCACCCATTAAGTGAGCCCATAGGGTAATCTTTGTGCTAGTGAGCCAAGACGGGGATGCAGGTTGTTTGCCAAACCTCGATAACATTTCTGGTGTTGTCTCTCTTTACAGCTTTCCCTTACATGCTTAATTAGATTACTTGTGTATATTAATTTCCGTTGAATATATATTGATTTATTTTATCCACACTAGATTGATCTTATGCTTGTGTAACACAGCTACTAGTGCTTCGACCTAGGGGATTAATTTTTTAAAATACTAATTCACCCCCCTCTTGGGATTATAGTAAAGCTAACAATTGGTATTTGAGCCTAATAGTTTAGACTTAATAGTCATTTTGTAAAAAGATCTAGATGGCTCATAGTACTGTAACCCCTTTCCCTAAGGGACCCTCTTCCACACGCCCTCCAGTTTTCAGTGGTGTCAATTACACCTTTTGAAAACCAAGGATGCACATCTATCTTTAGAATATTGACTAGAAGGTGTGGAAGGTTGTCCCTAAGAAAAATTATGTTCCTATGAAAACTAAAGGTACAACTGGAGTTCTTAAGTCTGAAGAGGAGTATACTGATGATGATATGAAGCTATTAGTTTAAATGCTAATGCCATGAATAACCTGTGTTGTGGTCTTGATGTTATTGAATTTAATTGAGTTATGGCATGTTCATTTTCTAGGGAGATATGAGATAAGTTAAAGGTCACATATGGGGGTACTAGAGATGTAAAAGATAGCTAGATTGATATGTTGACCAAAAGCATTTAGGATGAAAGTCCATTTAGAGCAAGTACACTAGATTTACACACATCATCAGTTCACTTCTTGCATTAGGTAAGACCTATCCTACTTATGTGATGATTAGGAAAGTCCTTAGGGGTTTGCCTCCTATTTGGGAAGCAAAGGGTACAACCATATCTGAGGGTAGAGACCTTAAGGCTATGTCATTAGATGAATTGATAGGTTCACTTATCACCTATGAGTTAGCTATTAATGAGAGACTGTACAAAAACCCAAAGGATTATGGTAATTAAATAATAAGAGAAAGGAGAGAAAAAGGAATTTCAAAAAAGGATTCAACAGGGTCTCGTCGATGAGTGTAGAGTTCTTGTCGATGAACCAAGTCTCGTCGACGAGAGCTTATTGAGAGGGCTGTTTCATGGATCTAAATTTTTATCGACAAGGATCAAGTGCTTATCGACAAACCTCTTTCATGAACTCGTCGATGAGGTGTCGTGGCTCGTCGACGAGACCACATGGATAAACACCCTATATAAGGCCAAAAATCATTTTTCTGCAAGAGAATTTCATGCCAAACCCCTCTCTCTCTAACTTCATCTCCCTCTCATTCTCTCTATAATTTAGGCTTTGTTATTCGCCGAATCAATGATCTTAAGTGGCCACGTTACTCCGGCGAAGATTCTCTTCAAGTCTGCTGGAGTAAATTATTGGTTAGACCAACTTGGGCACAATCCCAAAATCTGGGTAAGTTGGTTATTTTAATATTTTATAAGGTATTTGGTATTTATAGACTAAGGAAAGTGTAGTAGATGGAATACACTAAAGTTGTATTTGGGGAAATGTAAATTTCAGGGTGTTGAGCTGTGAACACCACAGGTGTAGTTTTGGAATATTTTGTGGGCTTCTCAATAAGTCGGGTAAGGGGATAAATTAAGTCAGTATTTTCATGAAACTATTTATTATTATACAACATTTATTTTTAGGAAATATGTATGATTTAGAACTATATTTGGAAATACTATTGTTGAACAGGGAAATTATTTAAGTATGTTTTATATGGAAATATGATTTCAGAATAAATTATGAATTTATAAGGCTATGAATATTCGTGTGGCATGAGTATAATATTCCCATGAAATTTATGTTATATTGAAACATTATGATTTCAGTATAGGAATATATTTTAATGATTATGTTAAATAATGCAAGAATATATGTATATTATGTCATGAAATATGTAGGCGTTAATGCCGTGATTTTATGTTATAAATTATGTTGGCGTTAATGATGTGATTTTATGTTATGAATTATGCCGGTGTTGATGCCGTGATTATGTATGACATGTAAGAAATCATGAAATATGTTAATGTCAAATATTACTCTAAATTACGGAACAATTATGTTTAAATATGAAATGTATTATATGTTATCAGAACCCGGATAGTTTAGTTCAGTTTTAGGAATTACCCTTCGGTCGACTAACATCGGATTTTTTCGATGTCTTCAAAAGGACCTAGAAATGATCCTAGGACACTCACCAATGCATACACATGTTTGATTATTTGGAATAGAGTGTTTGTTGAATGAAATAGGACCGAAATGCACAAAATGTGCACCTTCGATCAACCGGCCTTTCATGCATATTTTCCCCCTGATCGACCAAACTTGGATCGGGTCAACCGGTTGACCACAACCTGGTCGACTGAGCTTCTGAAGTTCATTTGACCTCGGTTGACCGAACCTCCATCAAGTCAACTTTATTAACTTCCTGGTCGACCGAGCATTTTTTGTATTGCACCAATCTTGTCAACTGAGTTCCCATGTATGGGAACCCAATGGTCTGGTCGACTGACCAGTATAGTTCAAAATGACCCAAGTCGACCGAACCTCGCTAACTTGAAAAATTGCCCTCGGGCATACATGTTCGGTCGACCAAACCGGCAGTTTATTTTTGGCACGGTTGATCGAACCCCAAGAACTTGGGTCGACCGAATTTGTCCTGGTCGACAAGTGCTCTCGAGTTGGACCTAATTTTTACCACGGTTAACTCGGTTAAATAGGGTTAAAATAATTAAAACATCATAAATCTTTTCTAATTATTCCAACCATGTCCCTAATGGTTATAATTCAGGGGAAGTCTATAAATACCCCCTTATTTGAAATAATTAGCATGGAATTAGCAATCTTGATTAGGAGAAATTCTTTGAAATTCCCAAAATCTATAATACTCATCTTTAAGCTCTATACACTCATACTTAACTTCTTTTATTGCCGAAAATCTTTTGTAAGTTGGATTTGAGTGTCTGATTGCTCTATAGGTTTGCTCTCCTTTGTGTTGTGTTTGATTTATCCAATTTTCCTTGAGAACAAAAACTTTAAGTATTCTAAGGGGACTTTGTTAATAAGTCTATCCTAAGAAGAATTTGTTTGATCTTCTGAGATTGCACTTTCATTGCAACATCTTGAGAAGCTCGTATATTATTTTGGTTGCAAAATCTCTTTAAAACCATTTTCAAATATCTATTGTGTCTCATCTTGGAAAACTATTTGAAGAGATATTTGTTTATGAGGTGAAATCTTTGTTGCAGTATTCATTGATTTATATCTTCTGTTGAACACAAAGATTGAATCCCTTTTGCAAAGCAAATTTATACGTTGCTTAAGCTTTATATGATTGAGAAAATCTGCTAGTTGAAATACATGAAGTTGGAATGATATCTTTGTTTGATTTTTTAGATTGAACATCTTATGATACAAAGATCATACTGGTTTGCACTCTCATGCACTGATTACATTGATAGTAAATATTTATTTGAGAGCATATATTAAACCACATTGAGCTTACCTATTAAATCATTTGGTGATGTATGTGATTGCGCGTAACTGGGTACATATCTTCTTTACTTGAAAGTATAATCACTATACCATTTCATTGATTGTGAAATTACTGTTGTATTTCCAGGCATGGGCCTGAAGAGGGAGACTAGCCCTGTGAAATAGTCCCAGATTGGCTTAGACCCGGTTACGAAAGCTAGGTACACCATCCTGGTAAGGTGTAGGTTGAGGTCAGCCTCAATAATTAACTTGGTTATAAAGGTCGAGGTTAGCCCTGTGCTAATTGACCTAGTTGTAATTGGTGCCGCTTCGCCCATTAAGTGAGCCTTTAGTGGATTCCTTGGGCTTGCGAGCTAGAGGCAGGGATGTAGGCACAATTGGTCGAACCTCGATAACATATCGTGTGTCCTGTTTATATTTCTGCAGTTTATATTTACCGCACATGTATTTTATGGTGTGAATGATGCGCTTGATTTAAATTTTCACACGTTATATTATTGGTGCATTTGGAATTGTATAGAAAGACCCTAGGTTGTATTATACGAGTACTTAATTTAACCTAGAAGACAAATTTTAAAATTCCAATTCACCCCTCCTCTTGGGAATACACCAATTCTAACAAATATGTTAGTGCTACCACAGATCTTATGTAGAGTATGGGAGATGGTAGTTGATGTGGCTTTATGGGAGTGTCGTAGTTCCCCTGATAGACCGGCACAGGTGGAACAAGCCCATCGTACTTACAGACTTATGTTTGATTTAGCATGGTCGGCTAGCCATTGTTAGGTCCCGCCTTCGGGCCGCACAACCTTGTCATGTGGGGGGGGGGGTAAGACATGATGATAGCTAACTAACTATCTATCCTGAGTAATAATTCAAGTATGATATGATTATATAAGATGATTTTCTCAGTACATAAATTTAGTACGATATGCTATGTTATGATAAACCATGATATATTCAAATATGATACAATTGTTATCCGAGTTACGAATTATGTAATGTTTATATGTATATTACGAAAAATACTCATGTTGCCACATACTGATATTAATTTGTCTCCCTTACTGAGAGGTGTCTCACCCCAGCATTACAAACATTTCAAGAAATCCAGGTAGGAGGGCAGACAAAGCCCCGCAGCAACAGAAGAGGATTGGACTACCCTATCTGTAGGGTAAGTAGATTGAGTTAGGGTTAGATTGGCTTTAGGATTGAAACCCTAGGAGCACTTTTTTTTTTGTCTTTTTTGGATGACTGTATGTATATGTATATAATAGATTTGATAGAACTCTGGTATGGTTTCTAGTATTTATGGCATGTATATGATTTTATGTTTCTCGCTGCTTAGGTATTAGAGTTTTATGATAAATATATCCCTGGATCCTATGGGTCCAGGTTGACCATGACTATGATAGTTTAGATGGATATTATGTATGTTATTATGTGAAATATATATATATATATATATATATAATAAATATGGTAAAATAGGCAGGTCGTTACAGATTGAATGAGCACAATAGGATGAAAAAGGTGACTGCATTAAAAACGTATACTAATACTTGTAGTGAGTGTAGTGAACCTGAATCTGGAGATAACATGGCTATACTTACTAGGGAATTCAATAGGTTCTTCAGGAAGAACAATAGGCCATACAGAAAGTCTAGGGATTCTACATCTAAGAAGGGAGAGCCTAGTAGAAGAAAAGAAAAATCGAATGCTCCCACGTGCTATAATTGCAACAAAGTCAGTCATATCAAACTTGATTGCCTATTGCTGAAAAAGGAGTCTAGGAAAAAGAAGAAAGCCATAAAAGCAGGTACCTCGTGTGATAGACAAAACAACAGCGATTCAGATTCAGATTGCAGCGACTCTGATATTGCAAATTTGTGCCTGATGGCACGGGATGATGAGGTATTATCTTCTTGTTCCTTATCCTCGTATCATTTTGATGATGATTGTGATTCTGATAGCATGCCCACTTTTAAAGAATTGTAATATAAATATATTCGTGTATCTAAATTGTTAAACAAAATGACCAAGGAAAATGATGTCTTAAAAAAGAAGTGTGAAAATTGGTCAAAACTATTTGAAATTGCAAAGAATTCTCATGCATCGATTCTTAAAGAAAAAGATTTGAAAATTTCTAAGCTTAGAAGAAAATTGGAGGATAGCTCAAAATTGTTTTTAAATTTACAGAGGGCCATTGAAATTTTGAATAACTCCTTGGGGCCCAAAGAAACTCTCTTAGCAAAGAAGGTCTTGGATTTAATGGTATTGAAATTGTGAGACGACATAATCTTTATTTGGGACATTTTACTCGAGAATCAAAATCCCAAATTCCACCTAAAGATCATGGGTATTGAATGACATGCTTCAAATGTAAACAAATTGGTCATATCTAGTTTGACTATCCACTTAAAAATAAGCATGTAAGAATTAAAAAAGTGTGGAGAGTCAAAGGTGATCCAAGAACTAATCCTTGTGAACCCAACAGAATTTGGGGACTAGCGTTAGTTACTTAATTTTTCTTGTAGGTGTGCTTGAGATCGTCTTCCTCCAAGGACAAGTGGTACTTGGATAGTGAGTGCTCATGGTATGTGACCGGAAACAAGGCTAAGTTCGCATCCATCACTCCCAAGGATGGAGGATATGTGACATTCGGTGACAAGGCAAAGGGGCGAATCACCAGCGTAGGTAAGGTTGGTAAGGAACCTTCCCTGGTTATTGATAATGTACTGCTTGTTGATGGTTTGAAACATAATTTGTTGAGTATTAGCCAATTATGTGATACAGGGTATATAATGTCTTTTGAAAATGATAAATGCATTGTTGAGAGTAAATCTGATAACAAAGCACTTTTTACTGCTAAACGTCATGAAAATGTGTATACAGCTAGCTTTGATAACTTAGCATCTCAACAGATTACATGTTTTTTTGCAATAAATGAAGCTAACTGGTTATGGCATAGGCGTTTAGGATATGCTATTATGGATTTGTTATCAAAACTTGTGGAAAAGGATTTGGTTAAAGGCTTACTTAAAACACATTTTGTAAAAGATAAAATTTGTGATGCATGTCAAATGGGTAAGCAAACAAAATCAAATTTTAAGAAAAAGAAATTCATATCTACCACTAGACCATTTGAAATGCTACACTTAGATTTATTTGGTCCTAATCAAGTTCAAAGTCTAGGTGGAAAATTGTATGCCTTTGTTATTGTGGATTATTTTTCTAGGTTCACATGGGTGCTGTTTCTTTCTTATAAAGATGAATCATGTGAACAATTCACTAAATTATATAAAATAATTCAGAATGAAAATGGCTATAAAATCACATGCATAAGAAGTGATAGGGGAATTGAATTAAAAAATGATGGGATAGAAAACTATTATGACCTATAGGGCATTTTGCATAATTTTTTTGCACCTAGGACCCCACAACAAACCAGTGTTATAGAAAGAAAGAATAGGTCACTGCAAGAAATGGGCAGGACTATGCTGAATGAACATAAATTACCCAAATATTTATGGGCTGAGGCTGTAAGTACTACATGTTATGTCATGAATAGTGTATTAATCAGACCTTTACTTAATAAGACTTCATATGAATTGTGGAACAACCATAGACATAATATTTCCTATTTTCATGTTTTTGGTTGTAAATGCTTTGTACTTAGAGATAATGAACATCTAGGGAAATTTGACTCTAAATATGATAAAGGTATTTTCCAAAGCTATTCACTTAATAGTTAATCATATAGAGTTTTCAATAAACAAACACTAACTGTTATTGAATCTATTCATGTTATGTTTGATGAATCTAATCCATTTTCTAAATGAGATGATGAAGATGATATTGATATTAGAAAAGGTTTAGATAACCTATCTATTGAAAATAATGTGGACATCAATTCAGAAGCAAATGATAAATCAATTAAAAATGATAAAGTTGAAAGTAAGGTTCAAGAACTACCTAGGGATTGGAAATACATTAGGAACCATCCTTTAGATCAAATTATAGGTGAACCTTCACGTGGTGTAGCCACACGGTCTTCCTTAAGAAACCTAGCTAGCCATTTAACTTTCTTATCTCACGAGGAGCCCAAAAATATTAAGGAAGCCATAGAAGATAAGTCTTGGGTGATGTCTATACAGGAAGAGCTTAACCAATTTGAATGAAGCAAAGTGTGGACCCTAGTTCCTAGGCCTAATGATTATACAATTATTGGAACTAAATGGGTATATAGAAATAAGAAGAATGAGAATGGGGTAGTAACTAGAAACAAAGTTAGACTAGTTGCCTAGGGATATAATTAGGAAGAAGGGATAGATTTTGATGAAACCTATGCTTCTGTAGATAGAATGGAAGTCATTCGTATGTTGCTTGCTTATGCCACTTTTAAGAACTTTAAATTGTATCAAATGGATGTTAAAAGCACATTTATTAATGGCTACATCAATGAAGAAGTGTATGTAGAACAACCACCCAATTTTGAAAATTATAAATATCCTGATCATGTATACTGTTTGTCCAAAGCCTTGTACAGATTGAAACAAACTCTTAGAACTTGGTATAAGAGGCTTAGTGGTTTTCTATTAGAAAATGGGTTTACCCATGGCAAAATTGACACTACACTTTTCATCAAATCTAAAAAGGATGATATGCTCCTTGTTCAAATTTATGTTGATGATATTATTTTTGGAGCAACTAATGATGATTTGTGTAATGAATTTGCCAAATGCATGCAAAGTGAATTTGAAATGAGCATGATGGGTGAACTAAGTTTCTTCTTAGGACTACAAATTAAACAGGCTAAATATGGGACTTTCATTGTCCAATCTAAATATGTAAGGGACATGGTAAAGAGATTTAATATGGAAGATGGTAAAATTCTTGACACTCCTATGTGTTCTTCCATCAAACTTGATAAAGATGAGCAAGGAATCCCTATAGATGTGAAATTATATCGTGGCATGATTAGTAGTCTCCTATACCTCATAGCTAGTCAACTTGATATCATATTTAGTGTGTGCATGTGTGCTAGGTTTCAGGCCGCTCCTAAGGAGTCTCATCTATTGGCAGTCAAATACATTCTTAGGTACCTAGTTGGAACTGTAGAATTAGGCTTATGGTACCCTAAGCATACGACAATTGAGATTGTTAGTTATACTGATGGTGACTTTACCGGTAGTAAGGTTGATAGGAAGAGTACTAGTAGCACTTGTCACTATTTAGGACAATCTCTAGTTTCTTGATTTTCCAAGAGACAGAACGTAGTTGCCTTATCCATAGCCGAAGTAGAATATATTGTGGCAAGGAGTTGCTGTGATCAAACGCTTTATATGAAACAACAACTTATGGATTTTGGATTGCACTATGGTACGGTTCCAATTAATTGTGATAATACTAGTGCAATTAATATTTCTAAAAATCTTATCTCACATTCACAAACTAAACATATTGAAATTAGACATCATTTCCTTTGTGATCATGTACAGAAGGTGGATGTGGCACTTGAGTCTGTGTGCACCAATGAGCAGTGGGCTGATATTTTCACCAAACCCCTTTCAGAAGATAGGTTCATACAAATTAGACGTGAGCTAGGTCTAATGCATAGTAGAGATGCCTCCTAGATTTTTGATAGAATGCACAAACTTAGGGGGAGCTTCTTATCATAAGAAAACATACGACTATGAACTTTAAATCTATCATTGCATTATACTTTATGAGTTTGTATGTGCTTTGCAAATGCCTGACTATCATATCTTTTGCATGTTGATAGTTATATTTATGTTTTATGTCTTGATCATACTCAACTGTTTGAGTTGGTAGTTGTGCATAAACTATTAATCTAAAACTCAATTAGGTCATTTCTATACAGGTATTTTTTTTTTGGGAAAATACTCTATTTTTAAATGGCATACTGTCGAAATTTCTAAAAACTTTACCAAACATGTCTTGTATTTAAATGATTCATACTCAATGCCTATGCCTATGTACTTTATGTTTATCATAACCCTTTTTGCTGTTGCCAAAAAGGGGAGAAGAGGCAAAATTAGGTATATTTTAAAATTGAGTATATTTTTTAGAAATATTTGAACTTTTAAATATTTAAAAATTCTCAATAGTGCATATTGTCAGAGGGAGCCTTTCAAAGCTATACCCACTTTTTCATGGTGTATTTGTCATCATCGAAAAGGGGGAGAATGTTGACCTTATTGGTTATACCTAGTTTAGATTATGACAAATACTCAGGTATTTAATGTCTATCAAGTTTGTATGTAGGTTCATATTTGGAAGATCACTTGATGGCATGAGAAGACTTAAAGTCTAAAGACCCATAAGATTTATTCTTGTTGTAATTTATTTTATGCTCATTCGGGTCCATAATAGTAATATAGGAAAAAGGTCTGTAATAATCACTACATATCATGTATGTAGATGCAATAAGCTCAAAATACCTTAGGTCCTTGCACATACACATAGGATGTTCCCAAAACACATATATTTTTAGGGGAATTAATTGAAATAAAACTAGACTTATAAGGTAAAATCAGTGAGGCTTTGGGCAACCGAATAGTTGTGTTCAAAACACTTCGGGCGATCAAACCATTGACAAGTCAAAGTGTTGACATGGTTTCGAGCGACAAAACTAAAAGGAATGTAGTGTCCCTAGTCAACCAAACAAAAATTATGACTTTTCCCACCAACTCGGTAGACCAAACTTCACGTTCAAAAATGCCTCAGGCTACCGAACACATGAGTTCGGTAAATCGAACTCTGGACTAGGCAACCGAACCTCGGACAGAAAAGAAATCAATTTCGATCAGCAAACTGAACCTACACTCAGGCACCCAAACTTCAAAAGTAAACTTTTTCTATTGTTTCTTTTCAGGCGACCAAACCATGGGTTAGGCGCTCAAAACTCTCAGGTTGTTTTAATTTTTACCGTGGTTATTTTAAGTTAAATAGGGTTAATTTTCTTAAATGGTTTTAAAAAAAATTTAATAATGCCCTACATATCCCAAACAGTTATAATTTTAACCTATTCTATATATAGGGGTTCATTTACTTGGATTAGCATGTGATTAGCCATTTGATTAGCGAAAAAACTCTCTGAAAATTTTCAAATCCCATTTTCTCATACAAAGCCCATACACTCATATACTCCCATTCCTTTGAGATATCTAGCATTGTGAGTGTTTTATTCATTGTTCTATATTGTTGAAACTCTTATTTGTGTAGTGTTCACTTATTTTTTGGATTGAGGGTTTAACTTGATTTTTCCCTTTGATTTTATTTAATAAATCTTTGGTTGGGAAAAATATTATAGCTTTGTGGTTCTTTGTATTATTGTTGCAAGACTTAATAGGGCTTGTATTTTTGTTTGCAAAAATATTTTTACAAGCTCAGATCTTGTGCTTTGATATTGAGAAAACTATTTTTGAGATATTCTAAATTTCTATTGGTTCGAATATTTGAAACCCTAAACCGAGATTGAGATTTTATCATTACTTAGTTTCAAAGATTTGCTTGTAGATACATTGTTGTTCTTGATTTGAGATAATAATTATTCTGAGTGTTGATTGCACATATACACCTTTGAGCTTATTGTTCTTACATTATTGGTGTGTTCAGATTATTACTGGTGCAAATCTGTTTGATTAAGAAGCATTATATTTATACGCATCTTGTATTGAAATACTGTTCTATTCTAGGTAGGCATGGCCTGAGGGGGCGGTAATCCAACTCGAAAGGATTGGTTGTGAAGGTTGAGGTCAGCCCTGTGCTAATTGACCTGGTTGTATTTAGGTGCCGCTCCACCCATTAAGTGAGCCTACAGTGTAATCCTTGTGCTGGTGAGCCAAGGCAGGGACGTAGGCAGTTTGTTGAATCTCGATAACATTTCTGATGTTGTCTTTCTTTACTGCTTCCCTTGCATGCTTAATTAGATTACTTGTGTAGTTTAATTTCCTCCGAATATATATTGATTTATTTTATCCGCACTAGATTAACCTTAAGCTTGTGTAATACTGCTGCTAGTGGTTTGACCTAAGGGATTAATTTTTTAAAATACCAATTCACCCCCCCTTCTTGGGATTACAGTAAAGCTAGTAAACTAACCAAAGCCAAACCAAGTCTAACCTAACTTGAGCACCTGAAACCCTAACCCTAAGTCAAAGTTATCTAAACTTAGATTCCTGATTGGTTAATGAGAAAATAGGGGAAAATGCAAGGAAACAACAAGAAATTGAAATAAAGGAGAAGAAAATGAAGGGGAAAAGGGATTGAAAGATCATAGCTTACATCAGATCTGGGTGTGAGTGAGAGAGAGGTTGTAGGGAACATAAATCTCATTACTCTTATGCCATTCGATAAAAACTTGCAAAAGAAATTGAAAAAAAAAAAGTTAGAAAGAAAGGAATTAAATAAGAGAGAGATAAGAGATTCAGGAGAGTTTGAGGGAGAGTGATAGAGGAAGAAAGAGAGTCGTGAGAGTGAGATTTAGAAAGAATAGAAAAGGTGAAACTAACAAAGAAGGGAAGAAAAGAGGCAGAAAGGGTAAGATGAAGAGAGGATAGGAGAGTAAGAGAGAGTAAGAGGTGGGACAAAGAGAGACAATAAAGAAAATGAGAGATTGAGAGTAAGAGAGGCAAAGAGGAGAAAAAGAGAATTCGAGAGAGTTTAGAGAAAGAAGAAAGAAGATAAGGAAAATAATAAAAATGTACATTAAATTTTTAAAAAGAAAAGTTAGTGGACACATGTCACTGTAAATACGATACCGCTTGCTACCATGTGTCACCATGGATGGCTGACATGTGGCAACCTTCTCCCATTTCTCGCTTTCTCTTCCTTGAATCGAGTCAACCCTGTTTGAGCCTAGTTAACTAAGATTGACTCTTTGACCCAATTCAAATTGGTTGAACTGATCTGACTTCCGTTGGACCGCTCATTTTATTTTTAAATTAGTTAGTTCATTTTTAATTCACAAAAATTGGAAAAAATAAATTAAAAAAATCAGGAAAAAATATAGAAAAAATAGAAAAAAAAAAATCTTTGAGTCATTTTTAACTTGGGGAACCCAAAAAAATGGAATAATAAAATACCAAAAAAAAAATTAAAATGGAGAAAATTCTTTTAAAATCCTAGAAAATTGGAAAATATATATATTATAGAAAATTCTTGAAATTTTTTTGTTTAGGAATTTGGGAATGTTTTAAAGATTTTTTTTTTTTTAATTTGATGAATTTATATGATTATGTTATCTGTATATATATTTTATTCTATATGTATGTTTGTCTCAATGATAAAATAAAGGGTAAAGAAGTATTTCAAACCTTATCTATATCAGTTATAAAGGGGTTTTATCAAATAAGTTCTCCACCTTTGGAGGTTTTATTGAACCATTCCTAAATCGCACTTGATTTTACAGTTTTTTTGAAAATTTAATGTTTATTGATTTATTAAGGAATTAATTAATGATTATATGATTCAAGTGGGGATAATTCATAGTTAATTGGGTACCATCTGTATAACGGGTGTGTAGGGGGCGCTAATATCTTCCCATTGCATAACTGTTGACCTTATAGGTCATACCCTGGTTTTGATAATGACAAATACTCTTGTATTTAATAAATATCTAGTTCATGTGCAGGTTCATATTAGTATATCATCAATGGCACGTGAAAGCTCAAAGCTTGAAGACAAACTCATGCTCTTAATTGTAATAATCTTAGTGAAATTTGTCTGTAATAGTAATTAGGGTATTCGGTTTGTAATAAGCACACACATCACATGCATGATTTATTTTGTAAGCTCAAACCAGATACAAACCAAATATAACCATAGAAAGACCTTAGGGTTTTCCTTTCGATCAACCCTCGGTCGACCGACACCGGACTTTTTTGGTGTCTTCAAATTGGACCCCAAGTGCCCCTAGGACACTCACACTTTCACATATATTTGTTAGGCACTTAAATAGCGATTGATTGTGTCAAAATGAGACTGAAATGCACACTTGGTGCACTTTCGGTCGACCGGCCAAATTAGTTCATTTTTGGCCTAGTCGACCGAACCATACCTGGGTCAACGGTCGACCAAGGTCCCGGTCAACCGAGACCTTGTAGTTCATTTGACCCCGATCTACCGAACCACTTGGGAGTCAACATTTTGACCTCCCGGTCGATCGACCACTTTTGTACTCCAACTACCTGGTCCACTGGAGGGTCCTCGGGAGAATTCCCAACGGTCTGGTTGACCAAACTGTGCAGTTCAAAAAGGCCCGATCGACCGAACCTCGGAAGTTTGGGAAATCTCCCTCCCCGGTCGACCGAGCCTTTCAGTTCAAAAGTCTCCTGGTCGATCGAGCCATTTGAGTCCTAGTCGACCAAACCATTTCTGGTCGACCGGACCTCTCGGGTTGCTCCTATTTTTTTACCGCGGTTAGTAATTTTAAACAGGGTTAAATTGATTTAAATGTCATTAAACTTTTCCAATAATCCCTAATAGGTCCCCAACGGTCAAAATTTTCAATATGTCTATATATACTCTTTCATTTGGTGGATTAATCATTGATTAGCAAAAAGGATTAAGAATTTTCTCTCTAGAGCAAAAATACACTCTTTTGATTCCTAATGCTCATACCTCCTTACAAACACTCTAGCCTTCCTTCTAAAAGTTCAAAATCATTTGTAAGTGCTTTGAGTGTGTATTCTAAAAGGTTTGCTCTCATTGTTTGAAGTGCCTTGAATCGATTTTTGTAACGAGAGCATAACCTAAGTATTCTTAGGAGGCTTCTCTAATAAGCCTATCCTAAGAAGACTTGTTAAACTTCCAAGTGTTGCATTCTCATTGCAATAACTTAGGAAGTTTGTATTTGCATTTGGCTTGCAAAACTATTTTCAAACATATTCAAATATCTTGTAGTATTCATATTGATATTCTTGTGAAAAGATATTTGTGTGTGTTATATTAATCTTTGTAGCAATATCCATTCAAATCTATATCATTTGTTGAAACACAAAGATTACTTATATCTTGCAATCCAAGCATATATATATATATATATATATATATATATTTACGGTATTGAGACATTCTATTGATTGATATTATTGAGGCTTGTTTGATACTCTGTGTGAACACGTTTGATTGAATACTCTGAAATACACAGATTATTATTGACACTTTCACGTGCATACTACACTGATAGAAAAATTGTTTGAGAGTTGAACTACTTAGACCACATTGAGCTTACATTATTAAATCATCTGTGGTGTATGTGTTTGTGCGCATTTGTGGTACAAATCTGCTATACGTGAAAGCACTCTTGTATTGTACCTTTTGATTGTATATCTGAGAGATTCCAGGAGTGGCCTGAATTGGGCGGTAATCCAGCCCGGTAAGGATTGGTAAAGGTTGAGGTCAGCCCTGTGGTAATTTGACCTGATCTGTATAGGTGCGGCTCCACCTGTTTAAGTGAGCAAGTTATTGTGATAATCCTTGTGCTGGTTAGCCAAGGCGGGGACGTAGGCAGTTGGCCGAACCTCGATAACATATCTACGTGTCATCCTTTCATTACTGCTTTCTGATGCTTGTATGATTGTTTAAACTATTTTATTTAATTTCTAGTATATTTACATTATTTGCACTAGAATGACCATAGGCTTGTGAACATACTGCTGTTAGGAGGAATACCTAGGAGATAAATTTTAAAAATACCAATTCACCCCCCTCTTAGGATCACGGTAAAGCTAACAATAATTATACTCTTGATCTCAATTTTGGTAAAAACAAATCGAGACTGCTTGTTCTTTGGCTTTGGGATTAGTCTACATACAAATTAATGGGTAGTAATTAGGTGAACTAACTATACCTAATAAAATAACTGGTTAGTGACAACTCCATAGAACCATTATTATTATCACCCCTCACCATTTAGGACCTATTTTTCGGGATATTGCGATAGTTTGGTGACTCCATTGGGGACCACTAGTCGAGCCATTAATTAACTATAAATTATCCCAAATTTCAATTTGTTGGCCTAACAAGGCTTAAGAATCTTATATTTTGGAAATTTCTAAAAGTTGTAAGATTAGGCAACTGATAGTGTTTCATCAGTTGACTGACATTTTTATACTGAAAAATTTGAGCAAAAAGAATAGAACCAAGTGATTGATCTCTCAAGCTCAGGCAACTGACTTAGTACTGAATTTTGAAATATACTGAACTATAAAAGCTCAAGCGACAAATCATTCAGGATGAGGCGACTGACACTACACTGACTTTCAAAATTTGCTGTTCTATAAAAGATCAGGCGACTGACCCTGATAGTCTTAGTCAACTGACCTTCATAACTTTCAAATTAAAACAGCAAGGAAAGTTTCCAAATTGGATTGCTTGGTCCTCAAACTTTGTGAAAATTTGGGAAACACTTTAAGAAACTTGGGGAATACGAAAATTAACTTTTTCTATCTATAAATACACGGTAAACCTAAAGATCAAACATACCTACAAGCAGCAATCAATCTATATTCTTTCTACTCTTCAAAAATTTCTTGCTCAAATATTTTTTGAAGTCTTGCTATGTTTGTGCTGATATTACTCATGGTTTCTGATCGTTCTGTAGGAACGTTGAACTGGGTTATGCATATTAAGTATACATCCTTCGAGATTATCAGCTATTCAGATGCTGATTTTGTTGGTAGCAAAGTGGATAGGAAGATCACGAATGGCATATGTCATTTCTTAGGACATTCTTTAATCAATTGGTTTTCCCAGAAGCAGAATTCAGTTGTTCTTTCCATAGTTGAGGCAGAATACATAGTAGCAAGAAGTTGTTGTGCTCAAACGTTATACATGAAGCAACAACTTATGGATTTTGGATTAAGCTATGATACAGTTTCTATAAGGTGCGATAATACGAGTGCAATAAACATCTCAAAGAATTCTATATTACATTCACGAACTAAACATATAGAAATTAGACATCATTTTCTTCATGATCATGTGCAAAAAGGAGATGTGACACTTGAGTCTGTATGAACAGATGAACAATGGGTAGACATATTCACGAAACCACTTGCGGAGGATAGGTTTATCCAAATTAGACATGAATTAGGCCTAATGCATAGTCTAGAAGTTGCCTAGGATTATATTAGATAACATAATTCAGGGGAAGCAACATCACTTAATATTCACAATTGGTTAAAAATTTCAAATTCGGCTCATTTGTTCCCATTTGGTATCATATTTGTCACTTTTGGTATTAAATTCGTATCATGATGAGTGCATGTTAACTGACACATGTTAATCCTCACATAACTTTTGAACTTTAGTGACTATTTTTTCTTATCCATGTCTATGAAATTTGACACACTGTGTATGTTCACATTGCAATTTAATTCAAAAATACTTTTTTTTTTTTTGCACTAGTAGGGGAGAGACGTAAGTTGAATTAACACAAGGAGACATATTTCACAGTACAATTTTTGAAATGTAAAGGTTACATATTTAAAAAAAAAAAATGAGATATAATTATATCAGAACATTTTTGTTATAAACTTTTTTGTTGATGTCAAAAGGGAGAGAAGAATATAAGGTTATAACAAAAATAGTTAGCAAAATTAGAAAATTAGCTTACAAAAGTTTTTTTTACATTGTTTTGAATTTTATATTGTGCATTATTTGAGGGGGAGCCTTGTTAAGCGTAACCCATTTCATATTTTTGCTCGTGTATTTGTCATCATAAAAAAGGGGAAGATTATTCACTCTATGAGTCTAATCCTGTTTGATAATGACAAATCACTTAGTATTTGATCTGTGCATTGAGAATGTGAGCGGGAACATTACTTAGCATGCACGGAAGGTGAAGAAGTCATGGAAGCCACGAGGATTAAAGCTTATATATATATATAACCCAACCCAATCTATGGAACTAAAAGAGTAGAAGAATGAAGATGTAAGTGTCAAGTTCAAGATCATCATGGGAATGGGTATTTCGAATTGATGTGTGTGCATACTTTATATGATATAACTAGAAGCTCAAAATATACTATACACATGCATATCATAAAAACTTTGTAAGGTTAAATATGGGTTTAGAGAACTTATTTTTAAACCTTGAAAAATGTTTTATAAGAGGTTAAAGCAAGAGAACTCAAATGATTTTGAAAAACTAAACTGACAATTATGAAGTGGGTCTACCTAGGCGACCGGGGATTACCCTCAAAAGTTTGAAGATTCAACTTCAGACGACTGAAGTTTTTTTTCAGACGTTTGAAGAATTTCCTTAGAAGACTGAAGAATTAGTTCAGACATCTGAAGATTTAATTGCTGAAACACAGAACAGGCAGAACACCCTCAGACGTCTGAAGCTTCAGTTTTGTCATCTAAACTAGGGACTTCAGAAGATTGAACCCTCAATTCAGTTGTATGACCTTGTGTCCGGACTATAATTTTCAGTACTTTAAGGAACATTAGACGTATGAACCCGAATCTTTAGTCGTTTGAACCTGTGGGAAGTTTAAAAATATATTCTTTAGTGAGAGAACACACAGGTTATATACTTGATCAAATTGATCCAACAGTCAGTACTTATCCTAAGGCCGAGATTACCAATATAATCAATCTTTAAACCCTAATGCCAAAAACTAGAATTGGGAGCCTTGAACATATACACATCTCTGAACATTGTTGAACTTATTGCTAAGCTCTTGTTTGCAATATCAAAGCATTTACATCATATTATAGCTTGGGCTACGTTGATTTTCAAAAGTGGTTCCAACAACTATTGTACAAACAACTTTGGTATTAAGGGTTGGTTATCAAACTAAGTGTGTGCTTGTTCTCAAAGAGTTTTCATCTCACAAACTTATTATTGAATAATCATTTTGAGAAGTTAATCTTGAGTTATTATATATATATATATATATATATATATTTGTGGAATATCATTGCTAGAGAAAAGCTTTTGTTTAAAGCTAAAATATTGAAGAAATTTTAGAATATATCTTCATTTAAAGGGTTGCTATTTGATTAGTGTAAGAAGTTTTTGATTGCAAATCCTGAGAACCTCCAAATACATATCATTGAGGGATATTATTTTTCAAACATAGTGTTTAAATTTTTGCTATATTCAAAGTCGTTTATTTATTCAATGATCCAATGTTATAGATTATTGATAGCAATAATTTAGATTTGCACATTATCAATTATTTTTGAAAGGATCTTGTTTTCTAATCTTGCTTAAAGTATTCTAAAATCAAACCTTATTTTTTCTCCAAAGCATTTATTTATAAAATCATATTTGGGAGATATTGATTTAAAGGATTGATTTGTAAAACATATGATTCATATAACGATATCATCGTTACATACATAATGAGCTTCAAGTTTTATCATATGAATATGTGTTAGGTTTTCCATTGTACTCACTAGCTTTGTTAGAAGAAATATTGAGCTTTTTGTAGATTTGAAGTTTTATATTGTAATCACGGTTTGGATTGTGAACCGGGTAAGGCGGAAGTTGTACCTCTTGTAAGTAGCGAATTGTAAGGGAAGCTCCGTCCTGGTTAAAGGAGCAGGGATTTAGTGGAATCCTTGAGTGAGTTGCTCAAGGTGAGGATGTAGGGCAGGTTGGCTGAACCTTGTAAAATCGTGTTTGCCTTCTCTCTTCCCTTATCTTTTTAATTTCCACTTGCATTTCATTATCAGTTTTACATGGTTGTATGTTGATTTATATATACGCACTTGATAATTAATTGGGTAAAATAGAATTTATTTAGATAATAATTTGAATTAATTTCAAGCTCTTGCAATTAATTTGTTAAATATTGAAATAGGGATTTAGTGGTAAAACTTAAAGATTTTTAAAATACCCAATTCACCCCCTCTTGGGATTACACCTGAATTAACAGATAGGCATTTTAATTTTATATGCTCCCTCTATCAATTTGAATTATAGCTTAGATGCAATAAACTGCTTATACCAGATAGAGAATTATTTCATTATGCCTAGTAGTCTGAGCCATCATCTTGAAACTTTTAAAGTAACCATACTGATTATTAATCAGCTATATTTATCCTTATTAATACAGTTGTCCCTATAGACCATAGATGCATTAGAGGATATATATTAAGGCATGCAATGTAGTTCACGACCCAAGACCATTTCATATCAAATCATAAAACTTCAAGTGTAGGATATAATGTTCAAGGATATAAGAAAAGCCTCAATATTCGAGAAGCGAATTGATGCATATGACTTCTTTGAACCTTTTCTATAGGGATGGAACTGAGCTCCTCTAACTATTCTCAATGATTATACAAGGATGAAATTTAATTATTCAATTTATTTTCACTCATCCTTTCAAAAATATTTTAACTTTCATTTTATTATAATCATCTTTAGACAACGTTTTACTTTTGAAAATTCTAACCAAAATTTGGCAGCATGCTGGCTGTAAATTGGACATTTTCCCATAAAACCTGTACCTGATAGGTTCAAATAAGCAATTCTTAATTCAGTTCAAGGCACATGAGAACTTATATCCACTACCAGCATGCAATACACATCACTGCATCCGCCATGCAGGAGGCTTTCGATACAAGCATGCAATCTAGTAGTACAATCAACAATTCATAGAAATAAAATCCACCCATCAAAAAATATGAATAGTCAAGAACAGTGGATAGTTTTGAGTTTACTTTAATGTTGTAATTCATAAAGGCATATGGGTATAGATGTTATAAGATAAGGAAATCATTTAATTTATATAGTCATGAAAGAGTAATATTCCCCTTGAGTTATGCACTTAATCATTTTATGCCTTTTTCATCTCAAAATATCTTAGCCAAGGTTCTTAATATTATCAATGATTTAATCTTGGTAGTGAATGCTTTAGGCTTATCATACCAAAAAGTCACAATGAATATTTGTTAAGACGATAAGCCAATGTCTGTCTCTTTTCTTATGAATCTCAATGCGTGTGAGAGGCACGGGATTAAATACTCTTAAGGATTAAAATTTCTGTCAAGTTCGAAAAGTATTCATTATGAGTGGACATTTTCCAAAATATTTTTGTGCTTAGTAATCATCTCCAGGTATGAGAAAAGCGCATTTAGGAGAGTATGAGTTTTTGAATACAACTTTTTGGATAGTGGTATATATCCTTTAGATATAATTATAATTATGAAGCAAAGATAGAGTTGGTGAGTAGGAGGGTGTCTTATGATGAGCACTCAATATATATTAGTCATTTATGATCAATAGTGCTTCAAGCCTAGAGTGATGGCTAAACATTTTATTAGGCATTTTAGGCTTTCAAGATGAGTTTAGGACCGGATGTTTAACTAGAAGAATTCATTTCCTAAAACTCAAGCTTGTGCAATGGACAAAGTATGCTTAACTTTAGATGATCATATTTAAGCGTGAGTTAAGAAATTTGACTTACTTACCAAGCAAATAATGCTTTGTCTATTTGGAAGTGGATTTCATTCAATTATGTTATAGCCAATGTTTTCATATTTTATCCATCCATTATGATATATATATATATATATATATATACATACGTATTAAGTTCAGGTTGGATATATTACTTGAATACTTACATTGGCTTAATTATTTAAGATTCTTAGTATTCAATATAGAGTATAGTGAATGCATATACTAAGAATTTTCATTTTAAACACCAACCACTTCCTAAGCCTACAATGATCACAACTCCTAAACCTAGGAACTAAGGGAAGATTAAAATATTTATATAATTTTCTATTGGAATTCGATCTTCCTTAGGTCCTACAGAGTTCACCTTCATGATTACCCACATCATTTCTTTGTTAAACCGCTGACACTTCTGAATGGATATATGAACTGAATGTGCCTCATCATTTTATAAGATAAGCATGTTTTATGTATGCTTGAAAAGAATATGCTTACAAATCTTATTTTTGCTCGATGGGGCATTTTTATGACTATAGGTTTGATAGATAGAACATGAACCCTTTTTGATAATATTTTTTCATTTTTAACTACGAAGGGTTCGTTATGATTATCTTTGTCATTTTCGGTTTTGATTATACCTCTAGAATAATCATTTATCTCTTTCTTTAAGCATATGATTTTCAAAATCTTTTCAATCTTTTTCTTTTCAAGAATAGTCTAATAATCTTTTAATTCGTCTAATTGCTTTGCTATCCTTTTATTCTCACTTTTCAAAAATGATTTCTGCTTAGATAACTTAACTAGAAATTTATTCATTTTCAATAAGGTCTTTTCTAGTTTTTCATATGACAACATGCTATCATTATTCAGATTAGCACATGATTCAACAAAAGAATTAACACAATAATTTTTACATGAATCATTGCATGCAATGTCCACAATATTATCACAGGGAATATTAGATGATTCATCATATGACATAACACAACATTCAGCGTAAGAATCATCACATGCATCATCAATAGAATTATTATGGCATTCAACTGATGATTCAGTATTTGACATATCACAACATTTAATGGAAGAATTATCAATTGAGTTTGAGTTAGAATCATATACCTATTCTTCTGTTAATGCCATTTCCCTATCACTTACCACTTCCTGACGATCTGAGCATGACACCTCTGAAGTGATGGTCTCCTTTTTCCCGGGATTCAACATATTTCTTTTCGAGTTCATCCTAGATTTCCTGTGCACTATGACGTGCCACAAACTCAACAACAACATTAGAATCTAATGTAAGATATAACATGTCCATGGCATGTGAATTCACATGCATTATCCTAATATCATTTTCATTTAAGGGCATACAAATTCCATTGATTTTATAAATACACTCATTCTAATTTTTCATGTGGTGTAATCGATACCACAAACTACAGAAGGCCTAGAAGATGACTATCCCTCTCCGAATGGGGATACACCAAAGTGAGCCATCTTGATCTTTAGCAAAAACGTTTAAGTCAATGCCACGAGGCTCTGATACCAATTGTTGACTTTGGTGTATTCCCAAGAGGGGGTGAATTGGAAATTAAAAAAATTTATCTCCTAGGTTAAACTATCTAGCAACAGTATATACATAACCTAGGGTTTGTCTATGTAATTCTAAATATGCACATAAATATAATATTTGGAAATTAAGTCATGCGCAGCATTCACTGACAATTCAGAATAACATACAAATGTAGTAAATATAAAGTGTGGAAATTTAAAATGCACACACGATATGTTATCGGGGTTCAGCCAATATTGCCTACGTCCCCACCTTTAGCTCGCAAGTTTGAGGATTCCACTATGGCTCACTTAACGAGTGGAGTGGTTCCGATTACAACCAAGTCAATTAACGAGGTTGACCTCAACCTACAACCACACCTTACAAATATGGTGCACCTAACTTTCCTAATCGGGTCTAAGCCAATCTGGGGCTATTTAACAGGACTAGTCTCCCTCTTTAGGCCCAACTCCTGAAATAAAACAAATATAATACAAGATGTGTATAAAATATATGCTTCTCAACCAAGAAGATTTGTACTAGTATTAATCAACACACACCAATAATGTAAGAACAATAAGCTCAATGGTGTATATGTGCAATCAACACTCTAAGTAATGACTATCTCAATACAAGCACAAGAGTGTATCAATCAAGCTTTTCTTTGAAACTATGTAAAGATAAAATCTCAATCACAGTTTAGGGTATCAAAGATTCGAACCAATAAAAATTTAGAATATCTCAAATATTGTTTTCTCAATATCAAAGCACAAAGAGATATTCAAATATGAGCATGTAAAAATATTTTTGCACACACAAAATACAAGCCCAATGAGTCTTGCAATAATAATGTAAAGACTCACTTAACTATAAGATTTTTCCAACACAAAGATTTATAAAATAAAATCGAGGAAAAAACCTTTGCTTAACTCTCAATCAAAAATCAAGTATACAAGAAATATATGAGAGTTTCTAGCAATAATAATCAATGAATAGAACACTCAAAAAGCTAGATTTATCAAAGGAATGGTGGCATATGAGTATATGAGGTTTGTATATGGAAATAGGGCTTAGGAAATTTTAGAGGATTTTTTCCTAATCAATGTGCTAGTTGATTTCTAATACAAGCAAATAAACCCCTATATATAGAGAAGGTTAAAATTATAACCATTAGGGATATGTAGGGTATTATTAAATTTATTTAAAAACCGTTTAGGAAAATTAACCCTATTTAACTTAAAATAACCACGGTAAAAAAATGAACAACCCGAGAGTTTCGGGTGCCTAACCCACAGTTCGGTCGGCCGAATAGACACAATGAAAAAAGTTAATTTTTGAAGTTTGGTTGCCTGAGTGTGGGTTCGGTTTGCTAAACCAAGGCGCTTTCCATTCTGTCCGAGGTTCGATCTCCTGGTCTTGAGTTCGGTTTATCAAACTCATGTGTTCGGTAGCCCGAGACATTTTTGAACATGAAGTTCAGGCTGCCGAGTTGATGGGAAAATTCAGAGTTATGATTCGGTTGACCGAGGATGGTACATTCCTTTTTGGTTTGGTCGCCCAAGACCAAGTCAACATTCATACTTGTCAAGGGTTTGGTCGCTTGAAGTGTTTTGAACAAAACAGTTCAGTCGCCTGAAGCCTCATATATTTTGCCCTATAAGTCCAATTTTACTTTAATTAATTCCTTTGATAATATATGTGTTTTTGGGGACATCTTATGTGTACGTGCAAGGACCTAAAGTCTTTATGGTCTTTTGAGCTTATTGCATCTACATGCATGATATGCAGTGATTATTACAAACCTTTTCCTAAATTACTATTATAGACCCAAATTAGCATAAAATAAATTACAACAAGAATAAGTCTTCTAGGTCTTTAGACTTTAAGTCTTCTCAGCAATCAAGTGATCTTGCAAATATAAACCTGCACTTAAACTTGATATACATTAAATACTTGAGTGTTTATCATAATCAAAACTACGGATGACCTATAAAGTCAACAGTCTTCTATCTTCATCTTCTAAATCTTGATCAGTGTCTTAGGAGTATAATGATTATATCCTAATCAAATTAGGGGTGACCATTTTTGGTTGGCCAATTTTCCCAAAAAAAGCCAAGCATTGATTTATCATTTGTTAACCAAACTAAGCCTAAATATTAAACCAGATTTTTCTTCAAAATTAGTTTGCAAGAAATTTAACCCAGGTTTGGGTCTTCTAGGGTTTGACAAGTCATTTGAGGCAATGGTCACTACCAAAGGGATGACATGCCACTTTTCTGCTACCCAAAAGGAAAAATCGAGAAAAGAAAAATCCCTTATTAGCCCTTTTGAGCTTGAAACATTCTATTCTTGATTTAGCAGTCAAAGGATCACACCCCACACTAAGGCAGTTTCAAAAATGATTAGTCTGTAATGAGGTCCAAATAAAATGCTAAAAGTCCTATAAAAAGGAAAAAGCAAAAGTGTAGCAAAAGAAAAATAAAAATTAAAAAATAAAAATGAAGAAAAGGAAGGGACATGCTTCGAATGTGATCCTTGATAAAAAAAATTACCCTTCGTGATTTCAACAAGATTTTAGCCTTATTGAATCCCTTTCTTCTTTGACCTTTATCCCCTAGTCTACATTACAGTCCAAATGAAAGTCTTGACTTGATTGGTACATACATTGTTGTCTCTAATGAATTGTCAAATAAGGTACGTAGGCAGCTTGTTCAAGTGACAAGTTCGGTCAATATTTAGCAAATGTCTCATCATAAACTGGGGCAGAAAATTGCCATTTAGGGGAATGGGTTTTTGAGCCTTAGTTTCCTTGTTCTTCTTGAAACCTCAACCTAAGCCCACATTTTGTCTCGTGTCTTAAAGTTCACCTGGAGATAGTATATTGATCAGACTACTTGCTGAGACACTAGTTCTAATTGAAGACAGAAAGCTTGAAATAAGCAAGAAAGCATCTCTAGCTGGTGAGATTGAGTTTTTTGATTGCATGTTTATTCATTTAAAGTACAAATTGATGCTAAAACATTAAGGTCAAAATCCAAATAAGACCTTTGTTGGAAAAATGCAAGATGGATAGGATTAGCCACAAATACATCAATTAGGGGAAATGTCATGTCGAGTTTCACGCAAGCCAATTCAAAGATTTGGTTATTCAAGTGGAACCTAACAACATGGCTATGGGCAGTCAAAGATGTATTTAAGTGTGGTAGATTCCATGATGAGTTCCAGCAGAGCTAGTTCCAGTGCTCTCATGCCAGAGTGGAAGTTGAAAACGTGGCCAAGGTCAGTGGCAGATAAATGCAACTGGGGCAAATTTCATGAGTTTTAATGGAACCCATTTAGATGCCTTCATATAAAAGCAGAAAGTGAAAAAATGGCCAAGATCAGTGATGAACAAATGTAATTAGGGTAGATTTCATGTTGAGTTTCATTTGAGCCAATTTAGATGCCTTCCTATTAAAGTGGAAGTTGAATGGCAGATAAATGCAACTAGGGCAGGTTTTGTAGTGACCTAGAGAAATTATAATATATAAATAATAAAAGAAGGGGGAAAGGAAAAGGGAAAATAGGGCCTCGTCAATGAATTCAGGGGGTTCATCGACGAGTGAGCTGAGGGGCCCATCGACAAGGGGAGCGTTTCGTCGATGAGAAAGTACCGAGAGGATGTTTTGGGCATTTCTAAATTTCATCAACAAGGGAAGAGTTCATCGACAAATTGTCTTCTTGACCTCGTCGACGAGGTGACATGGCTCGTTGACGAAGGCCAATGTATAAGTAGCCCTAAACGCGATTTTTTAGCTAATTTTGGCCGCAAGAATTCTCTCTCTCTCTCTCTCCTTTCGGTTTTCCCTACTTCTCTTTAGGATTTCAGACCAATCTTTTGCCATTTCTATGATCCGAGGCCACCACGACACTCCTGGGAAAGTTCTCTGCATATCTGCTGGAGTGGATTGTCGTCAGTGGGACGAGTTTGAAATTCATCCCAAATTCAGGGTAAGACTTTTATTCGGTGTTTAGCTTTCCCTGTAGTTGTAGAAAATGTAGTACACGTAGAAATACTGAAATTTTGTTCTAGGAAATGTTTTTTCTAAGGTGTTGAATGGGGAGCCCAGCGGGAGTTGGATTGACTATTTTAGGGGCTTTTCAGGAATCAGGTAAGGGGATAAATTAAGTTAGATGTTCTATGAAAAATAAGTATAATTTTATAGTATTTGATTTCAGAGAAATATATGCATTTATATATAATTATGCATTATGTTGGAAAATACTATTAAAAAAGTCGATATGTTTGGAATGTACGTAATATCCATTTTGTGTGGCATGAGTAGAATTTATGATGAATTACTGTTTTTCTGGGAATATGATAATGATATGAATTTTTATAATGAAAAACCGGCATACGAGCCGATAATTTTATATATGTTTTATCGGCGTATGGGCCGAATTATGGATATGTTTTGCCGGTGTATGGGCCGAGTTATGGATATGTTTTGCTGGTGTACGGGCTAAGCTATGGATATGTTTTGCCGGCGTACGAGCCGGTCTATGGATATGTTTTGCTAGCATACGGTGTAACGACCGAAAGAAATTATAGTATTTAAAGACGCAACATATTGGTCTCGTCGACGAGGGTGCTCTTCGTCGACGAGAAAATATCGAGAGGGGGTTTTGGGTGATTCTGAATTTAGTCGATGAGAAGAGAGTTCGTCGACGAGGGCCAGTGTATAAATGGGTAAAAACCTCATTTTTGATTGGAAATTCAGTGCAGATTCTCTCTTCTCACTCCTCTTCAGTTCCCTACACTCCTCTCTTAATTTTTGGGTCCGTCTGCCACCGGATTGACAATCCGAAGCCACCACGACACTCTTGGGGAAGTTCTCTACATATCTTCTGGAGTGGATCATCGGTGGGTCGAGTTCGAAATTCATCCTAGATTCAGGGTAAGGCTTCTACTCAATATTTGATTTCCTGATAGTAGTAGAAAGCGTAGTACGCATAGAAGTACTGAAGTTTAGTTCTGGGAAATATCCTTTTCAGGGTGTTGAAGGGGGAATCTTAAGGTTATAGGATTGTTTTCTTAGGGGCTCTTCAGGAATCAGGTAAGGGGATAAACTAAGCTAGACGTTTTATGAAAAATAAGTATAATCTTATAGCATTTGATTTCAGAATATATATATATATATATATATATATGTATTGAAATTAGGAATAGCTTCCCAAGAGGGGGGGTGAATTGGATTCTTTTTAATTTTAATGTTTTTTAAGCTTTGCTAATGACACCAAGAAAAAAATAATAAATAATTAATAATCACACTTAAAAATACTGAAATTTAAATTCACAAGCGAATCAATTAAACTTAAACAATTCAACCACTCAAGCAAGAATCTTACAACTTTTGTCAATTTCCTTGTAGATGTTCACAACCTTCTTTAGATAATCTCTTCGTATACACTTTTCCTGATCAAGATTTCCGCAGATTAACCAACGTACTCCCTTTTGGGTTTCTGTAAATCAAAACGTACCTTCTAAATATCAAAAGTCTTTCTTTATTTCTAACTTTAAAACCTGCAACCTACACTTTAAATCA
Organism: Malania oleifera; assembly: GCF_029873635.1. Taxonomy (NCBI): domain Eukaryota; kingdom Viridiplantae; phylum Streptophyta; class Magnoliopsida; order Santalales; family Ximeniaceae; genus Malania; species Malania oleifera. The sequence continues at coordinate 91,106,290 of NC_080427.1, read as the reverse complement.
CACAACAACAGCTTATATATAAAATAGAAAGTAAATAAGAGATAAAGACACAAGGTTTTTATGAGGTTCGATTTCAACACAGCCTACGTCCTCGCCCTTGGCAAAAAATCGAAGGGTTTTACTATAGCAGTCCTTTACCGGGCGGAACAACACCTGTTTATAATGACTCCTTTGTTAAGGCTAGAGCCCGCCTTCTTCAAACAATATACCCTTGTTTGGTCAATGATCTAATAGCCTCGAATCGTCCAAAATCTACAAGAGAAATAACAAGATGCTAGTGTACAAGAGATGCTTACACAAATAGCAGGTTAGTACAAATTAAAACTATGAACTTCAAAAGATAAATATCAAGAAAGAAATACACTTTTGAAGCTTAACAAGGATTTCACCAAATTCCTTTTCTCTAGATGAGAAATAAGCAATCTAACTTCGGGAATTGATGAGCTAGAATCTCAGAATCACAGTACTTTCAGTTTGCAGGAGATTGATCAAGGTGAGACTTTGAGAGCAAGAGAGCTTATGAGAGATTTTCAATGCTTGGTGTATTTTTGATTTACAAAAACCATGTATTTATAGGCTTTCAAACAAGTTTCCTTGTTGCAAAAGTTTCCTTAGAGAGTTTCCCATGTTCTTAGAAAATTTGGAGCCCAAATGGCTATTATTTAAAATATTAGATTTTTTAAAAATTTGCCCCATTGAACAGTGTTCAGATGACTGAAGAGTCGCGTTCAGTCATCTGAAGTTCCTGAAACTCTTTAAAAAATGAACTGGACACAGGGTGAGATGACCGAAGTAGGGTTCAGAAGATCGAGGAGTCGAGTTCAGATGACCGAAGATACAAGTTCAGTCTTCTGAACAGCTACTGCCTGTTCCTGTTTCTTCCTAGAAAATCTTTAGACGTCTGAGCTTATTCTTCAGATGTCTAAAGTAATTCTTCAGACATATGAACATAAAGTTTTGCAATTTGAAGTTACCACTTCAGTCATCTAAACTAAAAGTTCAGTCATTTGAGCATACAAAAATTGTTGAACTGATTTTCTTCATTTTAAAAACTGATTTGCTCTCTTAGTTTGATTTTTATAAAACTTGTTCAATAATCCTAAATATGTTTTTAGGTCTTGGAAAAGCTTCAAAACATATTTCCTACGACATTTAACTTTGAAATGTTTCCTAAGACTTTATATGCCATGCTTGATATCATTCTCAATATTTTTGCTTTTGAAGTTCTTTGGATATTTTCTTGAGCTAGCTTTATCAGCCAATGCCTTTGTTTCTCTTTGAATCACTTGTTACTTTAACTTCCTTTATGATCCACACTTGATCCATTCTTGAACTTCACTTGATCCATACTTGATCCTTATTTCCTGAAACATAAAAACTCAACCTTTCCAAGTTAAATTGTCCTTTATTTGTTATCACCAAAACTGATTGAAAGACCTTGTTAGGCCAACAATATCCATGTTTTTGATGATGACAAACAAGGAGTATAGATAAAGGTTTTATGTGAAATGAAGTACTCCCCCTTACTATAAGCATTAATAAGCAAACCAAGCAAACTAAGGAAGGTTCATCAAATATCCATGTTAAGTTCATCATATATCCATTCATTATATATCCATTTCAGTTCACATGTGTCCATTCATCTATTCTTTATTTATTTTATCTTTACTGAGCAGCACTCTCTCTCCCCCTTTGTCATTAGTTAGAGAGAGTAACAAGATTATGAAAATCCATCAAAAAGTCATTCTTATAACAAGATGTAGTAAGTACAAAGGGTCATCTAGAGATGTTTCAAAAATTTAAGTTCCCTTACAAATAGTAGAAATGTAACACAAAAAGCTGCACAACATCATGATTACAGACTTCTGAGGTACATAAGTCCTGATACTTTATTACAGACAAAAAGTTTCATAGTGACCTAGGCTAGGTAGTTTCTAATTATCCTAATCTTCTTCTTCAGAGCCATCTCCTTGCTCTTCTTCTTCTTCTTCTTCTTCTTCTTCTTCTTCTTCTTCTTCTTATTCTTCTTGGGTTCCTTCTTCTTTAGTATTGGGTTCCTTTTTCTTTAGTATTGGCTTCATCTTCCTGGTTACCTTCTCCTTCAAAATCTCCTTCATTTTCGGTAGCATCATTATCAGTATCATCATCTCCACTTTGAGGAGCTGAGCTAATATCCACGGGATCACTTCCCTTAGAAGATTTGGCCTGATATTGTTCTATATGAGTGACCCGCTTATCAAGTCATGTGACTTTTTCTTTAATGTTCTAAAGCCTAGTGCATAGTTCATATGAAAAGCTGGAGAAATCCCTTTGAAATGATAAGAACCATGAAGGTGTATCATGAGATGAACCAAGATCCTATGTAGAAGAAGATTGTGTTGCTGCTGATACTAATGCTGAGGCTGAGGCTGAGATTGAAGTTGAACCTAAGGCTGCAGCTGAGGCTGGTGCTGTAGATGCATATTGAGTTCTACTTGTTTTCAAGTACCATCTTGAACTCCCCTTGTCATACCCCATTTTCTTTAAGGAGGTCTCATTGAAAAGATCATAACGAGTTCTTTTTCAGAACTATTGGCAAAATGAAGATGGTTGAAGAGAAGAGTAAGAATCCCTCCATAAGGAAGAACAACCCGGGAGGATTCAAGTTTGGTCCACATCCATCGAATGATTAAGCTAGCCAGGTCTAGTTTCTTTCCTTTAAGAAGACACCAAAGTAAAAAACATTCAATATAGGATAGATGATCAAAAGAGCCTTGCTTAGGTAGGATATTGTTTGCAACAATTTTGTGGAGAATTTGACCTTTTAAGCTTACTTGTTTGTATAACGGAGGATGCCCAAAATAGATAGGTTTTTTATCCATGATCATTGGAAGGAAACTTTTAGGAGTGAATCCTTGTTCTAGAATCCAAGATTAGAAAATGTAGGATGGTTGAAATCTCCTCGACTAATTTTGAAAATGGGAGACAATATTTCAGAATTGAGCAAAATTTTCTTTCCTTTAACTTCCGAAGAAATAATCGCATTCTCATTTGTCATATTAGTATAAAACATTTTGACAAGATGAGGATCATATCATTTGGGTTGCTGAGTGATAAAATCAAACCATCCTATGGCATGAAATAAGGGAAGGATATCAGGAAATTCAAAATTGAAAAATGAGATATCCAAGATTTTACCTAGGATTGGATCTACTGTACTAAGTCAAGTACGATAACGAATTCGAGCTCGAGGAGCCACAAGCCACTTGTCAAGGTTTTGAGCATCTTTCCTAGATGAAGACCCTCAGTTGGTAGTTTGTTTGATACGAGGCATGGAGATACTCGTGGATGCCCTAGATTTCATGGACTGAATCTTTGAAGAGGGAAACAAGCTTCAGATTGAGGATTTTTTAAATGAGGAGAAGAAGAAAGAATAAGGAGGATGTTCAGATGAGCTGAGTAATGAACTTTAGAAGTCTGAAATTAGGGTTTTAGACTAAGTTATATTTAAACCCTGAGACTTCAGATGACTGAAGATTAACTTAAGTCGTCTGAAGATTTTTAAACCTAGAATTTGAAGGGACAGTAGGCTCCCAGACGTCTGAAGTCCCAGGTTCAATCATCTGAACCTGTTTGCTACAGTGTTCAGTTGTCTGGGGTGTGGAGTTCAGACGACCGAAGTTCTGATAAATGTTGTATTTCCTTTTTTTTTTTTAATAAACCTCTCTACTATGGATTAGCCCAAGTTCTCTCCTAATATGTATATATCTTTCTTCACTTAGGGGTTTTGTAAACATATCAAACCATTGGTCATTTGTATTTATAAACTCGAGAATTATATCCTCTTTTTGAACATGATCTCTCAAAAAATGATGCCTTATATCTATATGTTTAGTTCTTGAGTGTGAAATTGGGTTTTTAGATATATTTATGGTGCTAGTGTTCTCACACTTTCTTGGTATTGTCTTATAATCTAGATTGAAGTCTTTTAGTTGTTGTTTCATGTATAAGATTTGTGCGCAACAACTTTTGGCTGCTACATACTCAGCTTCGACGGTTGATAAGGCTATAGAGTTTTGTTTCTTTGAAAACCATGATACTAAGGAATGACCTAGAAAGTGACATGTGCTACTAGTACTTTTCCTATCAATCTTACATCCGGCATAATCAGCATTGGAATAACTTATCATTTTAAAATCAGTGTCCTTTGGGTACCATAAACCAAGATCAAGTGTTCCTAGTAATTACCTAAGTATTCTCTTAATGGCTGTTAGATGAGATTCTTTAGGTGCTGATTGAAACCTGGCACACATACACACACTAAACATAATATCAGGTCTATTAGCGGTTAGATATAGTAAACTACCAATAATTCCTTTATAGTGTGTTATGTCTACTTGTTTACCTTTTTCATCTCTATCAAGGCTTGTGGATGTACTCATAGGAGTTCCTATGGGTTTACTTTGATCCATATCAAACTTTTTAAGCATATCTTTGATATATTTGGTTTGATTTATAAATGTTCTGTTTTTAGCTTGTTTAATTTGTAATCCTAGAAAATAGTTTAGCTCCCCCATCATACTCATCTCAAATTCTTTTTGTAGACATGTGGCAAAGTCCTTGCATAGATCTTCATTTGTTCTTCCAAATATAATATCGTCCATATATATTTGAACTATTAGCATATCTTTGTTTTTTGATTTAATGAATAAAGTACTATCAACCATTCCTCTTGTAAATTCATTTTTAAGTAGGAATTTACTTAACCTTTCATACCAAGCTCTTGGAGCTTGTTTCAAACCATAAAGAGCTTTTGTTAATTTAAATACATGGTTTGGATTTTTCGAATTTTCAAAACCTGGAGGTTGTTTGACATACACTTCTTCATTTATATATCCATTTAAGAATGCACTCTTTACACCCATTTGATATAACTTAAAATCCTTATGGGCTGGAAAAGCTAGAAACATTCTTATTGCTTCCATTCTTGCTACTGGAGCAAAGGTTTCATCGTAATCAATTCCTTCTTCTTGATTATAACCTTGTGCTACTAACCTAGCTTTATTTCTTACAACAACTCCATTTTCATCCTTTTTATTTCTAAACGCCCATTTAGTTCCTATGACTGATTTATCTTTGGGTTTAGGTATAAGTTTCCACACTTGACTCCTTTCAAATTGATTTAGTTCCTCCTAGATAGCTATAATCCAAGAATCATCATTTAAGGCTTCTTCAATATTTTTGGGTTCATCTTGAGATAAAAGGCATAATGGTTGCAAATATTTTTTAGTGAGGCTCTAGTGGTTATTCCTTTTGATGTTTCACCAAGAATTTGTTCTTTTGGGTAATTTTTATCATATTTCCATTCTTTAGGAAGTTTCAGATTTTCTGTAAGGTTTTCATTTGGAGCATCATTATTAATTTCTTCTTTTATTTCAAGGTCTTCTTCTTTTTGTGGAGTATCTTCTTTTTCATCATTCTTATCTTTAATGTCATGATTATTTGATTCATCAAATGTTATGTGTATTGATTCCATAATGGTAAAAGTTCTTTTATTATAAACCCTATAAGCTTTACTATTTGTAGAGTAACCTAGGAAGATACCTTCATCTGACTTTGCATCAAACTTTCTTAAATCATCTTTAGTGTTAAGGATAAAACATTTGCATCTGAATACATGAAAGTAGGAAATATTAGGTTTTCTACCTTTCCAAAGTTCATATGGTGTTTTATCTATTTTTGATCTTTTTGATACCCTATTTACAATGTAGCATGTTGTATTTACAACTTCTGCCCAAAAGTATTTTGGTAGATTATTTTCATTAAGCATTGTTCTTGCCATTTCTTGTAGAGTTCTATTTTTCCTTTCAACAACTCCATTTTGTTGTAGAGTTCTAGGTGCTAAAAAATTATGATTTATTCCATATTCATTATAAAATTTATCAACTTCTTTGTTTTTAAACTCTCTACCTTGGTCACTTCTAAAGCTTGTTACATTATAGCCCTTCTTATTTTGTAATTTCTTGCATAAGGTTATTAATAGGTTACAAGCTTCATCTTTGTTTGCTAGAAATATTACCCAAGTAAATCTTGAATAATCATCTACTATTACAAAAGCATATTGTTTGCCTCCTAAACTTAAGGTTCTAGTTGGACCGAATAAGTCTACGTGCAAGAGTTCTAGGGGTCCTTTGGTGGATATGTATTTTTTCTTTTTGAAGCTTGTTTTTACTTGTTTTCCCTTTTGACATGCATCACACATCTTGTCTTTTATGAATTTAGTATTTGGTAGTCCTTTTACAAGATTTTTCTTTAATAATTTGGATAGTAGGTCCATGCTTGCATGTCCTAGTTTCCTATGCCATAACCAACTTACTTCATTCATCACTGTCAAACAAGTTATGTTTTGATTTACGAATTTCTCAAGATTTATACAATAGACATTATTTATTCTTTAAGCTATGAACAGAGTTTCTTTGTTCTTAAGATTTTGGATAACACATTTTTTTTTCATAAAGATTATTTCGAACCCTTTGTCACTTAGTTGACTAATACTTAAAAGATTATGTTTTAGTCCTTCTACTAATAGCACCTTATTTATAGTGAGTGAAGGTTCTTTACCAATTTTTCTGATGCCAATGATTTTACCTTTGGCATTGTCGCCGAAGGTGACATATCCCTCATCCTTTTGTTTTAATGTAGTGAACTTGGTCTTGTCACCGGTCATGTGCCTTGAGCACTCGCTGTCCAAGTACCATTTATCTGTTGACGTTGTTGTCCTAAAGCAAACCTACAATGAAGGATACTATGTGTTAGTTTTTGGAACCCAAATTCTTTTGACTTTCTTTGTTTTGTTGTTAGTTCCACTATTGGCTTTCCATTCTCCTTGAACTTTAACATACTTTCTTTTTAATGGGCAATTAAACATTACATGACCTTTAGTCTTGCACATATAACAAGTGGTGTATTCATGTTTGTTGTTTAATGAAGTGCTAACATAATACTTAGATTCCTTAACAAAATATCCCATGTACAACTTTTTGTTTCTTTTATTTGCTTTACCGTTATAGCCTATTCCTTCTTTATTTCCATGAATCCTTTGTTGTCCAATCATCTTTTCAAAGTTTTCTTTTCCTTTGGTAAAGTTATAGATAATTTTTTCTTTATCCTCTACTACCTTTTTGAGTTCATTTACTTCTAGATCCTTTTTATTCAAATTATCTTTATGAGTTTTGCCTAACTCTTTAGTTGCTTTATTTATTTCTTCTTCTAATTTTTTAATACAAGAATCTTTTTCTTTTTCAATATCTTTGAATGATTCAAGTTGCTTCACTAATTCTTTATTTTGATCTTTCAAAGTTATGTTTCTCTTGGAAATTTTAATGAATCTTTTATGTAGTGAGAATAACTCAGCTTGTAATTTCTTATAAGAAGGCATACTATCACATGACTCATCACAAGACTCATTTTGAGATTCGGTTGAGGAGTAGTAAGAGTTTACCTCTTTGTTATTCGCCATGAAGCATATATTTGCCATCTCTTGTTCACTTGTTTCGATTTCTGTTTCGCTGGAGCTTGAGTCATCACAAGTAGCCTTCATAACTTCCTTCTTTTTCTTCTTGTCTTTCTTGAGCAATGGACAGTCCGGTTTGATATGCCCTGGTTTCTTGCAATGATAGCATATTGGTGGTTCATTTTTACCTTTATTTTCTTTCCTACTTGTCTCTCCTTTTTTTGGTTTCTTTTTATTAAACTTTCTAGGAAACCTTTTATTCCTTCTGTAGAATTTTCCTAGTCTCTTAGTAATGAATGCTGATTCATCTTGATCTAAGTCACTTGTTTCACTTTCTTCTTCACTAGTGCTATGGCTAGATGCTTTTAGTGATATGGATCTTTTATGCTTTGATTCAGGATTCCTTTCTTTTAAGGCCATTTAATAGGTGAGAAGTGAGCCTATAAGTTCATCTAAAGAGGTAGTATTAAGGTTTCTACCTTCCGTGATAGCTGTACACTTTGGTTCCCATATAGAGGGAAGGCCTCTTAGAAATTTTCTGATCATTTCATAGGTAGTATAGGTTTTTCCTAAGGCACTTAAGGAGTTTATTATGTGGGAAGGAGTTTATTGTGTGGGTAAATCTAGTGTACATGCTTGATATTGTTTAATCATAATTCATCTTGAATGCTTTATATTCGCTTGTTAACATGTCTATCCTATTTTCTCTAACATCAACTGTTCTTTCATAAGTTACTTCTAATTTGTCCCAAATCTCCTTAGTTGTTTTGCAAGCCATGACTCTGTTAAATCCATTAGCATCTAATGCACAATATAATGCATTTATAGCGCTTGCATTTATTTGAAGCATTTTATAATCTAAGTCGGTCATATCTTTCTTTTCCTTTGGAATTTGATTTCCATCAACTATCGTAGTGGGAATAAGGTTTCCATCCATAACAACTTCCCATGCTTTCCAATCAATGTGTTGGAGATATATTTCCATTCTCTTTTTCCAAAAGGTATAATTGTGTCCACAAAAGATTAGTGGACGGGATGAGGATTGACCTTCACCGAAGGGTGCTACTCCAATGTTTTCCATTTGATCTTTTTATAGTTTCTTATTAGGAATTTCTATAACTTAGCTCTGATACAAATTGAAATTAGGAATAGCTTCCCAAGAGGGGGGGGGGTGAATTAGATTCTTTTTAATTTTTTTATATTTTTTAAGCTTTGCTTATGACACCAAGAAAAACACAACAAATAATTAATAATCACACTTAAAAATACTGAAATTTAAATTCACAAGACAATCAATTAAACTTAAACAATTCAACCACTCAAGCAAGAATCTTACAACTTTTGTCAATTTCCCTGTAGATGTTCACAACCTTCTTTAGATAACCTCTTTGTATACACTTCTCTTGATCAAGATTTCCACAGATTAACCAACGTACTCCCTTTCGGGTTTCTGCAAATGGTCAATCAAAATGTACCTTCTAAATATCAAAAGTCTTTCTTTATTTCTAACTTTAGAACCTGCAACCTACACTTTAAATCACACAACAGCAGATTGTATATAAAATAGAAAGTAAATAAGAGATAAAGACACAAGGTTTTTACGAGGTTCAGCTTCAACACAGCCTATGTCCTTGACCTTGGCAAAATATCGAAGGGTTCCACGATAGCAGTTCCTTTACTGGGCGAAACAACACCTATTTACAATGACTCCTTTGCTAAGGTTAGAGCCCGCCTTATCCAAACAATATACCCTTGTTTGGTCAACGATCTAATAGCCTAGAATCATCCAAAATCTATAAGAGAAATAACAAGATGCTGGTGTACAAGAGATGCTTACACAAATAGCAGGTTAGTACAAATTGAAACTATGTACTTCAAAAGATAAATATCAAGAAAGAAATACACTTTTGAAGCTTAACAAGGATTTCACCAAATTCCTTTTCTCCAGATGAGAAATAAGCAATCTAACTTCAGGAATTGATGAGTTAGAATCTCAGAATCACAGTACTTTCAGTTTGTAAAAGATTGATCGAGGTGAGACTTTGAGAGCAAGAGAGCTTATAAGAGATTTTCATTGCTTGGTGTAATTTAATTTACAAAAACCATGTATTTATAGGCTTTCAAACAAGTTTCCTTGTTACAAAAGTTTCCTTAGAGAGTTTCCCAAATTGTTAGAAAATTTGGAGCCTAAACGACTATTATTTAAAATATTAGATTTTTAAAAAATTTGCCGTTGAACAGTGTTCAGATGACTGAAGAGTCGAGTTCAGTCATCTAAAGTTCCTGAAACTCTTTAAAAAATGAAGTGAACACAAGGTTAGATGACCAAAGTAGGGTTCAGATGACCAAGGAATCGGGTTCAGATGACCGAAGATACAAGTTCAATCATCTGAACAGCCACTGCCTATTCCTGTTTCTTCCTTGAAAATCTTCAGACGTCTGAGCTTATTCTTCAGATGTCTAAAGTAATTCTTCATACATGTGAACATAAAGTTCAGCCATCTAAAGTTACCACTTCAGTCATCTAAACTAAAATTTCAATCATCTGAGCATGTAAAAACTGTTGAAATGATTTTCTTCATTTTAAAAACTGATTTACCTTCTTAGTTTGGTTATTATAAAACTTGTTTCAATAATCCTAAATAGGTTTTTAGGTCCTTATAATCTCTTGGAAAAGCTTCAAAACATATTTCCAATGATATTTAACTTTGAAATACTTACAATGTGTTTCCTAAGACTTTATATGCCATGCTTGATATCATTCATAATCTTTTTGCTTTTGAAGTTCTTTGGATATTTTCTTGAGCTAGCATTATCAGCCAATGCCTTTGTTTCTCTTTGAATCACTTGTTACTTTAACTTCCTTGATGATCCACACTTGATCCATTCTTGAACTTCACTTGATCCATAAATGATCCTTATTTCGTGAAACACAAAAACTCAACCTTTCCAAGTTAAATTGTCCTTTATTTGTTATAATCAAAACTGATTGAAAGACCTTGTTAGGCAAACATATATTTATATATATATATGTGTGTGTGTGTGTGTGTGTGTGTGTGTGTGTGTGCGCGTGTGTGTGTGTGTGTTTTATTGGGAAATACTGCTGAAAATGATGATATGTTCTGAATATGCATAATACCCATTTTGTGTGGCATGAGTAGAATTTATGATGAATTACTATTTTCTGGGAATATGATAAAGTTATAGATTTTTATAATCAAAATCGGCGTACGGGCCAAGAATTTTTTATATATGTTTTGTCGGCATACTGGCCGAGCTATGGATATGATTTGCTAGCATACGCGCCAGGTTATGGATATGATTTGCCAGTGTATAGGCCGAGCTATGGATATGTTTTGCTGGTGTATGGGCCGAGCTATGGATATGTTTTGCTGGTGTACGGGCCGAGCTATGGATATGTTTTACCGGCGTACGGGCCAGGTTATACATGTTTTTCCTAGAAATGATACATACAGTTTTATTGGCTATGTTTATGTACATTATTATATGAATATCACAGAAATGCTCATGTTGCCACACACTAGTATTAGTTTATTTCCTCTATTGAGAGGTGTCTCACCCTGAATTATATGAATATTTCAGAAGCCCCTGATTGGAGAGGGGATAAAGTTCCACTGAGATAGTACTGTAGATCTTCGCTCTTTAAAGGGTAAGTTTTGGTGGGAACGAATGGATTTTTGTGGGAAATGTCCCTAAAACTATCTTTTTGGGATGTATATACCTAAATACAATGGATGTAGTAACTTTGGTGTTGAGATGGATGGTTTTGTGTTTATGATTTTATGTTTCCCGTTGCTTAGGCTTCTATTTTGAGTGTCTGTTATTTCCCTGGTACCCACGAGTTTAGGTTGATCATGATCTGCTAGATGTGTTATATTGGTTTTATTGTATTATAAAAAAATATATATGTGGAAATTAAGCAGGTCGTTAAAGTTTGGTATCAGAGCCTAGCTTGATAGTTTTGTAGACTTTAAAATGCAGCGGAAACGATACTAGAGTATAGGAAAATGATTTAAGGTTTTTTTCTACAATCTAGGGGCAGGACTTCCATGTTGGTTTCTATGTTTTTCTTGGGGTGACGATTTTAGGAAAACCATAGTAAACTATTGTCGAGTTGTGTTCCTAGAATGTAGGATTGGGGTTAGAAATAAGCTGAAAGTGTTGAGATAGGAAGCTAAGTTTAGCGGGTAAATTATAAGGATAGGAGTATTGAGTGTCGTTTGTTGTTTTTCAAGATGGATCTAAGAGGAAGTAGTGCCCATGCGAGTGGCAGTGATGGGGCAGGGCCCTTAGGTGCTGGTAGGATAGACTCTGACGCAGTATTACGTAGTGTGGCTGAGCAGGTTATGGTTGAGATTTCTAGGAGCTCCAAAGAGTAGAGTGGTCCATCGACAGGCCATGGGTGCACTATATAGAAGTTTTCCAAGATGAATCCTCTAGCATTCTCAAGAGGAATCGATCCTGCAGCAGCTGAGAATTGGATGCAGGAGACTGAGAAAATTTTGGCAGTGCTATAGTGAACAGAAGAACAGAGGGTTCTCTTTGCCACTTGTAAATTGATGGGGGAAGCTGAGAGGTGGTGGGCTACTGTGAGACTTATGAAGCAGTAGAGGACTACATCGATAGCCATGACTTGAGATCAGTTTAAGGAATTGTTCTTCGATAGATATTTTCCAGCTACTATCAAGGAGGCTAAAGTGGAGGAGTTCCTGAGTCTGAAGTAGGGACAGTTATTAGTCAAGCAATATGCGACGCATTTTATAGAGCTCTCTCACTTCACTCTGTATATTGTCCCTTATGAGGTAAATAAAGTAAGGCGGTTTGAAAGAGGTTTGAGGTGGAGTACATTCAAGCAAGTGGCAGTGCTATAGATCCCGGATTTTGCTGAGTTAGTCGATAGAGCAGCCTTGGTAGAGGTTGGTGAATGTCTGGATGTAGAGGAGTAGAGATAGAGGAAGAGATCTACATCTACGAGCTACCAGCAGGGTCCTAGACAGAGTCAGTGGAGGAGAGGAAACCATGACAGAAGACGGAGGTAGGAGATTGGAGGTCGTTAGGTTCAGGTAGTGCAAAGTCCTCCTGTCTGTTAGACTTGTGGGAGGAGACACTGGGGAGAGTGTCGAATAGGTGGAGTGGTCTGCTATCGCTACGATAGACTGCAGCATATGGTATGAGATTGTCCTGTACCACCAGATGGGACTCCTACTCCTAGACCATGTCGGGGAGGATATCAGGCAACACGTGGGGTGCAACAGAGGAATATGGCTCCAACCAGGGTGTTTACTCTGACGCCGGGTGAGGCTGATATGGTAGGTGACATGGTGATAGGTATGGTTTGTATGCTTTCTTTTAAAGTTATTGCATTGTTTGATTCAAAAGCTACACACTCGTTTGTGTCCTTGGGGTGCACTAGACAATGTGGGGAAGAAACATAGTTGTTAGATACGAAATTATTGGTATCTACACCGACTGGATCAGCCGTGAGGTGTAGTAGGGTACTTTAGGATTGCCCAGTTGATATTCAAGGGGAAATCTTGTCTGCCGATTTTATAGTATTGGATATGCACAGGTTTGATGTGATCTTCGACATGGATTGGCTAGCAGAAAATTTTGCCAGCATAGAGTGCCATTCACGTGAAGTGATATTTAGACCTCCGCAATGAGCAGAATTCAATTTCGTAGGGTCGCGAGTGCAATCCCCGCCTTAGCTAGTTTTAGCTATCCAGGCCAGGAGACTACTACTGAGTGGTTGTCAGGGATTTGTGGTAGTTGTAAAGGAGACGTCGGAGAATGAAATGAAACTAGCTAGTACGCCTGTAGTAAAAGAGTTTATAAAGGTGTTCTTAGATGAGTTACCAGGATTGTCACCTGATTGTGAGGTAGATTTTCCTATTGATTTATTTCCAAGTACAACGCCGATTTCCAAAGTACCTTGCTGAATGGAGCCAGTAGAATTGGCGGAATTGAAGAATCAGTTGCAAGATTTTCTTGATAAGGGCTTTATACGACCTAGTGTATCTCTGTGGGGAGCTCCAGTTCCATTTGTAAAGAAGAAAGACAGGTCTGTGAGGATGTGTACAAATTATAGGGAGATTAACAAAGTTACAATCAAGAACAAATATCCTTTACCCTATATAGATGATTTGTTTGACCAGCTCCAGGGTACACAAGTGTATTCGAAGATTGACCTCAGATCAGGATATGATCAAGTAAAAGTGAAAGCAGAAGATGTCTCAAAGATGGCCTTCAGAACCAAGTACGGGTATTACGAGTTTCTTGTTATGCCATTTGGTCTGACGAATGCTCCTGAAATATTTATGGATCGGATGAATAGGATCTTTCATCCATATCTAGATTAGTTTGTTGTTGTTTTTATTGATGATGTATTGGTCTATTCGAGGAGCTATGAAGAGCATGAGACATACTTGAGGCAGGTTCTACAGACGCTATAGGAAAATAAGTTGTACGCTAAGTTTAGTAAATGTGACTTCTGGCTTGAGAAGGTCGTGTTTTTGGGGCATGTTATATCTGGAGATGGTATTTCTGTGGATCCCAGTAAGATTGAGGCGCTAGTGAATTGGGCTAGATGAAGGAATGTCTAAGAGATTAGGAGTTTCTTGGGGCTAGCGGGGTATTACCGTTGTTTCGTTGAAGGATTCTCGGCATTATTAGGACCTCGGACACAATTGACTAGAAAGAATGTCAAATTTGAGTGGGACGAAGGCTATGAGTAGAGTTTCTAGGAATTGAAGCAGAGGTTAGTCACAAGACCAATATTGGTCATCCCATCAGGGGGGGAGGGTTATGTCATTTATAGTGATGCGTCCATGAAAGGACTTGACTGTGTATTGATGCAGCATGGAAGGGTGGTGGCGTATGCTTCCAGATATTTGAAAGAATATGAGAAGAAGTACCCTACCCATGATCATGAATTGGCTGCGGCGATACACGCATTGGAGATTTGGAGGCATTACCTGTATGGAGAACGGTGTGAGATTTTCTCTGATCACAAAAGTTTGAAGTACTTTTTCACTCAGAAGGAATTGAACATAAGGCAGAGAAGGTGGTTGGAGCTAATTAAGGAATTCAATTGTACCATCAGTTATCACCCAGGGAAAGCACGTGGTAGCTGATGCATTGAGTAGGAAGTCTAGCGAATCAGTGTTGGCGGCTATGGAGATCCGGTATCCGAACATGATGGATTTGGAGAGACTCGACATCGAATTAGTTGAGAGTGATTCACAGGTATGTATTGCCAGTTTAGTTGTGCAACCTACTCTGCAGAAAATAATTAAAGCTGCTAAAAAAGAAGACCCATAATTAGTAGAGGTGATGGACCGAGTGCAGAGTGGTCAAGGGGAGGAATTCAGTATTGCAGATGATGGAGCTTTGTGATTTCGTTCCAAATTATGCATTCCTGCTACTATTAAGATCAAGAAGACTATTTTAGAGGAGGCTCACAGATCTTTGTACACAAATCATCTCGGCAGTACAAAGATGTATAAAGATCTGCCCGAGTCTTATTGGTGGAGTGGTATGCAGAAAGAGATTGCTGAGTATGTAGCTTAGTGTTTGACGTGCTAGCAAGTAAAAGTTGAGCACTAGAGGCTGGAAGGGCAGTTGCAGCCATTATTTATCCCAAAAGTGGAAGTTGGATCATATATCTATGGATTTTGTGTTAGGATTGCCGACAGCGTTACACGGTCAGAATGCCATTTGGGTGATTGTTGACTCTTTGACTAAGACCACCCATTTCTTACCTATCAAGATCAGCTACTCTCTCAACAAGTTGGAAAAGATTTACATTTAGGAACTAGTTCATTCTTATGGGGTGCCGGTATCTATTGTTTCGGATCGAGTCCCATGCTTTACGTCACGATTTTGAAGAGTTTGCAAGAGGCCTTGGGGTCTCATTTATCATTTAGCATGACATTCCATCCTCATTCAGACAGGCGGACTAAGAGGACAATAGAAATATTAAAGGATATGCTTCGAGCGTGTGTTATATTTTGGGGGTAGTTGGACTCTATTCATGTCGCTGGTGGAATTTGCGTATAATAATAGTTATCAAACCAGTATTGATATGGCACCGTTTGAAGAATTGTATGGTAGGAGATGTCGTTCTCCTTTATTCTAAGATGTGATGGGTGAGCGGCGTGTTGTGGGGCCAGAGTTGGTATAAAAAGCGTGCGATAAAGTTTGACTTATCAAAGATAGAAGCAATGCAGATCAGTGCTGACAGAAGAGTTTTATTGATAATCGCCGCAGGAATCTAGAATTTGATATGGGTAATCATGTATTTTTGAAGATAGTTTCGTTGAAAGGGGTTTTACGATTTGGAAAGGAGGGTGAACTTAGCCCTAGGTTTATCAGTCCATTTAAGATTTTAAATAAAGTGGGGCCGGTGGCCTACATGCTAGCTTTGCCACCTGTATTATCCAGGATGCATGACGTATTCCACGTTTCCATGTCGAGAAAGTATGTCCTAGATCCTTCTCATATTATCAGTTATGGTGAATTAGAGCTCAGTGATTCACTAGTGTATGAGGAGGTAGTAGTACAGATTTTGGATAGGAAAGTGCAGGAGTAACGTAACAAAAAGATTCTTCTGGTAAAAGTTTTGTGGAGGAATCATGTAGTGGAAGAGGTTTCTTGGGAATCCGAAAAGTAGATGAAGCAGAAATATCCACTGCTATTCTAAGAGATTTGATAAGTAAAATGTAAATAATTAGGTAATATTTCTTTTGTAGGTACATGTAATAGTTTAATTAGTAAGTGGTATTTTAGTTTTGCAAGAATTTTATGTTGCTTATGTAATCTCCCAGGACTCGGAATGTAACCACGGTATTCCTTCGCCATAAGTGTTGGTAAGTAATAAAATAAGTAGACCATTTTATTTTCAGGGATGATGAACTACGTGAATAGCAACTTTCGAGGATGAATTTTTTATAAGGAGAGGAGAATTTAGTGATCGAGAGAAATTATAGTATTGAAAGATGCGACATATTGGGCTCGTCGACGAGGGTGCTCTTCGTCGACGAGAAAATACCGAGAGGGGGTTTTGGGTGATTCTGAATTTCGTCGACAAGGAGAGAGTTCGTTGACGAGTTGTCTTCATGACCTCATCGACAAGGTGACATGGCTCATCAATGAGGGCCAGTGTATAAATGGGTAAAAACCTCATTTTTGGACAAAAATTTAGCGCTGATTCTCTCTTCTCTCTCCTCTTCGGTTTCCTGCACTTCTCTCTTAATTTATGGGTCCATCTGCCACCAGAATGATGATCCGAAGCCACCACGAAACTTATGGGAAAGTTCTCTACATATCTACTGGAGTGGATCGTCCGTGGGTCGAGTTCGGAATTCATCCTAGATTCAGGGTAAGGTTTTCTACTCAATATTTGACTTCCTGACAGTTGTAAAAAGCATAGTATGCATAGAAATACTGAAGTTTAGTTTTGGGAAATATCATTTTCAGGTTGTTGATCGGGAAATCTTGCGGGTGTAGGATTGTTTTCTTAGGGGCTCTTCAAGAATCAGGTAAAAGGATAAACTAAGCTAGATGTTTTATGAAAAATAAGTATAATCTTATAGAATTTGTTTTCAGAAAATACATATTTATAAATATATATATATATATATGTATGTATTATGTTGGGAAATATTGATGAAAATTATGATATGTTCTGAATATACATAATACCCATTTTGTGTGCCATGAGTAGAATTTATGATGAATAACTGTTTTCTAGGAATATGATAAAGATATGGATTTTTATAATGAAAATCGGCGTATGGGCCGAGAATCTTATATATATGTTTTGCTGGCATACGACCGAGCTATGAATATGATTTTCCGGTGTACGGGCCGAGCTATGAATATGATTTGTCGATGTATGGGCCGAGCTATGGATATGTTTTGCCAGCGTACAGGCTGGACTATGGTAATATTTGAAATACTGACACATGGGCCGATGCTTTTAATGATGTGTATATATGAAATGATGTGATGATATTGATTTGGCAATTAATAGTATGAAATATCCATGTATCAGAGTTTCATTATATGCTATATGTTATCAAAACCTGGTTGGTTTGGTTTAGGCTAGCACTTGCACGATACCGCTATTATGTGTTCATGTTCATCATGATATTGTGTTAATGCTGTTGTACAGAGTAGTGTGAGGATGGATAGTTGATGTGGTTTCAAGAAGTGTGAGCGCCTGTAGTGTACGGACCAGGTCTGGCATACCCATCAAACTTAAAGACTGTACTTTTGACTTGGCAGTGGTCGGTCAACCATTGTCAAGTCCCGCCTTTAGGCCACACACCCCAGTCTTGTGGGGGTAATACATGACAACAGCCAGCTAACTTACCAAGGTTGTTTTCGTATTATTATTATATGAGATGAATTATGCTATGAAAATCTTGTATGTTCTGCTATGCTATGATTATGCATGTTTTTCCCATAAATGATACATAGAATTTTACTGGTTATGTTTATGTACATGATTATATGAATATCATAGAAATGCTCATGTTGCCACACACTAGTATTAGTTTATTCCCCTTACTGAGAGGTGACTCACCCCGAATTATATGAACTTTTCAGGAGCCACTGATAGAAGAGCGGATAAAGCTCCGCTGAAATAGTACCGTGGATCTGCCCTCTTTAAAGGGTAAGTTTTGGTGGGGACAGATGGATTTTTGTGGGAACTGTCCCTAAGACTATCTTTTTGGGATGTATATACCTAAATACAATGGATGTAGTAACTATGGTGTTGAGATGGATGGTTTTGTGTTTATGATGTTATGATTTTATGTTTCCTGCTACTTAGGCTTTCGTTTTGAGTGTCTGTTATATCCCTAGTACCCACGGGTTCAGATTGATTATGATCTGCTAGATGTGTTATACTGGTTTTATTGTATTATAAAAAAAATATATATATGAAAATTAAGCAAGTCGTTATATACGGGCTGAGCTATGGATATGTTTTGTTGGTGTACGAGCTGAGCTATGGATATAATTTGTCAGCATATGGGCCGAGCTATGGTAAAATATGAAATGCTGGCATACGGGCCGATGATTTTCATGATATATATATATATATATATATATATATATGCAAAATGATGTGATGATATTTATTTGGCAATTAATGGTATGAAATATTCATGTATCACAGTCTCATTATATGCTATATGTTATCAGAACCTGGTTGGCTTGGTTTAGGCTAGCACTTGCATGATACTGCTGCTATGTGTTCATGCTCATCATGATATTGTGTTAACACTGTCATACGGGGTGGTGTGAGGACAAATAGTTGATGCGGTTTTAAGAAGTGTGAGCACCCCTGGTGTACGGACCAGGTTTGGCAGATCCATTGGACTTACAGACTATACTTTTAACTTGCCAATGGTCGGCCAACCATTGTCAGGTCCTGCCTTTAGGCCACACAATCCAGTTATGTGGGGGTAATACACGACAACAGCCAGCTAACCTACCAGGGTTGTTTTTGTATTAATATTATATGAGATGAACTATACTATGAAAATCCAGTATGTTCTGCCATGTTATGATTATAATGTTTTCCCAAAAATGATACAGACATATTTAGTTGATATGCTTATATATGCTTTTATGTATAACACGGATAAACTCATGTTGCCACATACTAGTATTAGTTTATTTCCCGCACTGAGAGGTGTCTCACCCCAAATTACATGATCACTTCAGGAGCCTCTGATAGGAAAGCAGATAAAGCTCCACTGAGATAGATACAACTAATCAGCCCTTTCTAAAGGATATGTACTTTGATAAGGTTAGATGGATTCTGTGAAAAGTGACCCTAGGTCTCTTTTGGGTTGGGTATTTTGTATATATAAATACAATGGATGTTGTAACTCTGGTATTGTGATGAGTGATGTTGGGTTTATGGTATTATATGATTTTATGTTTCCTACTACTTAAGCTTTCGTACTGTATTATGATGAATCCCTGGTGCTCACGGGTTCAGGTTGATTATGATTTTTTAGGTTTGTTATAATAGTTATATATATAAAAAAATTGTTGTGGAAATTAAGCAGGTCGTTACAGTTTGGTATCAGAGCCTAGGTTTCTAGGTTATGTAGACTTTAGAGTGTAACGGAAACAATACCAGAGAATAGGAAAATAATTTAAGGTTTTTTTCTACAGTCTAGAAGCAGAACTTCCGTGGTGGTTTCTGTGTTTTTCCTGGGGTGATGATTTTAGGAAAACCATAGTAAACTATTATTGGTTTATGTTCCTAGAATGTAGGACTGAGTTTAGAAATAAGCTGAAAAAGTTAAGGTAAGAGGTTAGGTTAGGCGGGTAGATTATAAAGATAGGATTTCTGAGTTACGTCTATAAACTTACGGGGGAGGCTAAGAGGTGGTGGACTACTGTGAGACTTCTGGAGCAGCAGAGGACGATGCCGATAGCCATGACTTGGGACCGGTTTAAAGAGGTTTTCTTCGATATATATTTTCCACCTACTGTTAGGAAGGCTAAAGTGGAGGAGTTCCCGAGTTTGAAGCAGGGACAATTATTGCTCCAACAGCATGCGACACGATTTATAGAGCTTTCTCGCTTTGCTCCGTATATTGTGCCTGATGAGGTGAAAAAGGCAAGTCAGTTTGAAAAAGGTTTGAGGTGGAGTATATTCAAGTAGGTGGTAGTGCTACGGATCCAGGATTTTGCGGAATTAGTTGATAGAGCAGCCTTAGTAGAAGTTGGTGAGCATCTGGATGCAGAGAAGCAAGGACAAAGGAAGAGATCTACATGTTCAGGCTACCAGCAGGGTCCTAGATAGAATCAGTGGAGGAGAAGAAACCATGGCAGAGGACAAAGGCAGGATACTAGAGAATGCGGGGTGCAAGTAGTGCAGGGTCCTTTTGTCTGTCAAACCACTGCGACGAGACACTAGGAGAGTGTCGAGTAGGTGGAGCTGTCTGCTATTGCTGTGGTAGACAAGGGCATATGGTGCGAGACTGCCCTACACCACCAGATGTAGCTCCTTCTCCCAGACCATATCGGGGAGGATACAAGTGCCACGTGGGGGCCAATAGAGGAATATGGCTCTAGCCAAAGTGTTCGCTCTGACACTTGGTGATGCTGAGATAGCCGGTGACGTGGTGATAGGTATGGTTAGTATGCTTTCTTTTAAAGTTATTGCATTGTTCGATTCAAGAGCCACACACTCATTTGTGTCTTTGGAGTGTACTAAACTATACGGGGCAGAAACACAATTGTTAGACACTGAGTTGTTGGTATCTACACCGACTAGATAAGCAGTGAGGTGTAGTAGAGTACTCTAGGGTTGTTTATTTGATATTCGGGGGAAAATATTGTCTGCTGATTTAATAGTGCTAGATATGCATGGGTTCGATGTAATCTTCAGCATGGATTGGTTAGTAGCTAATTTTGCCAGTATAGATTGTTATTCATGAGAAGTGATATTCAGACCACCAGGAAGGACAAAATTCAGGTTCGTAAGGTCACGAGTACAATCCCCGCGTCAGCTAGTTTCAGCTATTCAGACGAGGAGACAATTATTGGATGCTTATCAGGGATTTGTGACTTTTGTGAAGGAAATGTCAGAGAATGAACTGAAACTCACCAGTACACCGGTAGTGAAAGAATTTATAAATGTGTTTCTTGATGAGTTACCAGGATTGCAATTGGATCGGGAGGTAGATTTTCCTATTGACCTACTTCCTGGTACAACACCGATTTCTAAAGTACATTATTGAATAGCGCCAACGGAATTGGCAGAATTGAAGAATTAGCTGCAAGATTTGCTTGATAAGGGCTTTATACGACCTAGTGTATCTCCATGGGGAGCTCCAGTTTTATTTGTGAAAAAGAAATACGGATCCATGAGGATGTGTACAGACTATAGGGAGATTAATAAAGTAACAATCAAGAATAAGTATCGTCTACCCCGTATAGATGATTTATTTAAACTCAAGATACAAGGGTGTATTCGAAGATTAACCTCAGATCCGGCTATCACCAGGTGAAAGTGAAAGTAGAAGACATCTCGAAGACGGCCTTTAGGACCAGTTACGAGCATTATAAGTTCCTTGTTATGCCATTTGGTCTGACGAATGCTCCTACTATATTTTTGGATTTGATGAATAGGATTTTTCATCCATATTTAGATCAGTTTATTGTTTTATTGATGATGTATTGGTCTATTCGAGGAGCTGTGAGAAGCATAAGACGTATTTGAGGCTGGTTTTGTTGATGCTTTGGGAAAAGAAGTTGTACACTACATTCAGTAAATGTGATTTCTGGCTTGAGAAGGTCGTGTTTTTGGGGCATGTTATTTCTGAAGATGGTATTTCTGTGGATCCTAGTAATGTTGAGACGGTAGTGAATTGGGCTAGACCGAGGAATGTCCAGGAAATCATGAATTTCTTGGGGCTAGCTGGGTATTACTATCCTTTTGTTGAAGGGTTCTTAGCATTATTGGGGCCTCTGACATGACTGACTAGGAAGAACACCAGATTTGAATGGAATGATAGCCGCGAACAGAGTTTTCAGGAGTTGAAACAAAGGCTTGTTACGGCACCGGTGCTGATAATCCTGTCAGGAAGTGAGGGTTATGTTATTTATAGTGATGCAACCTTGAAAGGACTTGACTATGTATTGATGTAGCATGGTAGGGTGGTGGCATATGCTTCTAGGTAGTTGAAAGAATATGAAAAGAACTACCCTACTCATGATCTTGAATTGGCTGCAGTAGTACATGCATTGAAGATTTGGAGGCATTACCTGTATGGCGAGCTGTGTCAGATATTCTCCGATTACAAGAGTTTGAAATACTTTTTCACTCAGAAGGATTTGAATATGAGGCAGAGAAGGTGGTTGGAGCTAATTAAGGATTTCAATTGTACCATAAGTTATCACCCATGGAAAGCTAACATGGTAGCTAATGCATTGAGCAGGAAGTCTAAGGAATCAGTGTTTGCAGCTATGGAGATCCAGTATCCGATTATGATGGATCTGGAGAGACTCGACATTGAATTAGTTGACAGTGATTCTCACGTACATATTGCCAGTTTAGTAGTGCAACCTACTCTGTAGGAAAGAATTAAAGTTGCTAAAAAAGAAAACCCGGAATTAGTAGAGGTGATGAACAAAGCGTAGAGTGGTCAGGGGGAGGAATTCAGTGTTGTAGATTATGGAGCTTTTCGGTTCCATTCCAGATTATGTGCTCTTGCCAATACTAAGATCAAAAAGATCATTTTAGAAGAGGCTCACAGATCTTTGTATATAGTTCATCCTGGTAGTATGAAAATGTATAGGGATCTACGAGAATCGTATTGGTGGAGTGGTACGAAGAAAGAGATTTCTGAATATGTAGCCTAGTGTTTGATGTGCTAGCAGGCAAAAGCTGAGCACTAAAGACCGAAAGGGCAGTTGCTGCCATTATTTATCCCAAAATGGAAGTAGGATCATATATCTGAGGATTTGTGTTAGGACTGTCGACGGCATTGCATGACTAGAATGTCATTTGGGTGATTGTTGATCTTTTGACTAAGACCACCCATTTCTTACCTATTAAAGTCAGCTACTCCCTCAATAGGTTGGTCGAGATTTACATTCAGGAGATAGTTCACTCTCACGGGGGTGCCAGCATCTATTGTATCGGATCGAGACCAGCATTTCATGTTACATTTTTGGAGGAGCTTGTAGGAGGCTCTAGGGTCTCAGTTATCATTTAGCACGACATTCCATTTTCAGTAAAATGAGAAGACTGAGAGGAAGATACAGATATTGGAAGACATGCTTCGAGCATGTGTGTTAGATTTCAGGGGTAGTTGGACTCAGTTCATGCCACTGGTGAAATTTGCGTATAATAACAGTTATCACACCAGTATTGGCATGACACTGTTTGAAGCACTATATGGTAGGAGATGTTGTTCTCCTTTATTTTGGGATGATATGGGTGAGCGGTGAGTTGTGAGACCAGAGCTGGTACAGTAAGCGTGTGATAAGGTTCGACTTATAAGAGATAGAATCAGTGCAGCTCAGAGCCGATAGAAGAGTTATGCTGGTAATCACTGCAGGAATTTGGAATTTGATGTTGGTGATCATGTATTTCTGAAAATAGCTCCATTAAAAGGGGTTATGCAATTTGGAAGTAAAGGTAAACTCAGCCCTAGGTTCATCAGTCCATTTGAGATTCTAAAGAAAGTGGGGCTAGTTGCCTACAGGCTCGCTTTGTCACCTGTATTGTCCAGGATCCATGACGTATTCCACATTTCTATGTTGAGGAAATACGTCCCAAACCATTCTCAAATGATCAATTACGGTGAATTAGAACTCAATGATTCACTAGTATATGAGGAGCTGATAGTATAGATTCTGGATAGGAAAGTGCAGGAGTTACATAACAAGAAGATTCCTCTGGTAAAAATTTTGTGGAGGAGTCATATAGTAAAAGAGGCTTCTTGGGAGTCCGAGGAATAGATAAAGCAGAGGTATCCGCAATTATTTCAAGAAACTTAAGTAGTTAGGTAATATTTTTTTTACAGGTACATGTAATAGTTAGTAAGTAGCATTTTAGTTTTGGGGGAATTTTCTTTTGTATATGTAATCTCCTAGAACTCAGAATGTAACCATAGTATTCCTCCGCCATAAGTGAGCATAAGCAATAAAATAAGTAGACCGTTTTGCTTTAAGGGATGATGAATCGCATGAATAGCAAATTTCGAGGTCGAAATTTTATAAGGACGGGAGAATGTAGTGACCTAGAGAAATTATAATATATAAATAATAAAAGAAGGGGAAAAGGAAAAAGAAAAATAGGGCCTCATCGACGAATTCAGGGGGTTCGTCAATGAGTGAGCATAAGGGGCTCATCGACGATGGAGCATTTCGTTGACGAGAAAGTACTGAGAGGATGTTTTGGGAATTTCTGAATTTTTTCAACAAGGGAAGAGTTCGTCGATGAATTGTCTTCTTGACCTCATCGATGAGTTGACGTGGCTCATCGACGAAGGCCAGTGTATAAGTAGCCCTAAACGCGATTTTTTTGCTTATTTTGGCCGTAGAAATTCTCTCTCTCTCTCTCTCCTTTCGATTTTCCCTACTTCTCTATAGGATTTCAGGCTGATCTTTTGCTGGTTCGACGATTTGAGGCCACCACGACACTCTTGGGAAAGTTCTCTCCATATCTGCTGGAGTGGATCATCGGTCGGATGAGTTTGAAATTCATCCCAAATTTAGGGTAAGATTTTTATTTGGTATTTGTCCTTCCCTATAGTTGTAGAAAACGTAGTATGGGTAGAAATATTGAAATTTTGTTCTGCGGATTGTTGTTTCTAGGGTGTTGAACGGGGAAGCTAGCAGGAGTTGGAATGACTATTTTAGGGGCTTTTCAGGAATCAGGTAAGGGGATAAACTGAGTTAGATGTTCTATGAAAAATAAGTATAATTTTATAGCATTTGATTTCAGAGAAATATATGTATTTTTATATAATTATGCATTATATTGGAAAATACTACTAAAAATGACGATATGTTTGGAATGTACGTAATACCCATTTTGTGTGGCATAAGTAGAATTTATGATTAATTACTGTTTTCTAGGAATATGATAATGTTATGGATTTTTATAAAGAAAAATCGGCGTACGGGCCGAGGTTTTTATATAATTATGCACGGTATCGCTGCTATGTGTTCATGTTCATCATGATATTGTGTTAACGCTGTCGTACGGGGCAATGTGAGGATGGATAGTCGATGTGGTTTTAAGAAGTGTGAGCGCCCCTAGTGTATGGACCAGGTCTAGCAGACCCATCGGACTTACAGACTGTACTTTTGACTTGGTAGTGGTCGGCCAACCATTGTCAGGTCCTGCCTTTAGGCCACAAAACCCAGTCATGTGGGGGCAATACATGACAACAACCAACTAACCTACTAGGGTTGTTTCCGTATTATTATTATATGAGATGAACTATACTATGAAAATCCAGTATGTTCTGTCATGTTATGATTATACATGTTTTCTCATAAATGATACAACCATATTTACTTGATATGCTTATATATGCTTTTATGTATAACACTGATAAACTTATGTTGCCACACACTAGCATTAGTTTATTTCCCTTATTGAGAGGTGTCTCACCCCAAATTACATGATCATTTTAGGAGCCCCTGATAGGGGAGCGGATAAAGCTCTACTGAGATAGATATAGTTGATCTACCCTTTCTAATGGGTAAGTACTTTGATAGGGTTAGATGGATTCTTTGAAAAGTAACCCTAGGTGTCTTTTGGGTTGTGTATTGTGTATATATAAATACAATGGATGTAGTAACTCTAGTATTGTGATGAGTGATGTTGGGTTTATGGCATTATATGATTTTATGTTTCCTGCTGCTTAGGCTTCCGTACTGTATTCTGATGAATCCCTGGTACCCACGGATTCAGGTTTATTATGATTTTCTATGCTTGTTATAATGGTTATATATATATATTGTTGTGTAAATTAAGTAGGTTGTGACAGATTTCATGTTGAGCCTCGGTATAGCCTGTTCAGGTGCCCTCATGTCAGAGTGAAAATTGAAAACATGGCTAAGATCAGGAACTGGGGCAGATTTCGTGTTGAGCTTCTATGAAGCCAGTTCCAGAGCTTTCAAGTCAGAGTCAATTTTGAAAACATTAGCTAATTAGGACATATTTCATGTTTATTTTCAAGAAATCCAGTTTCAATGCTTACATGACAGAGTGAAATTTGAAAAAGGCTAAGATCAGTCGCAAACTGGGGTAGATCCTATGTTAAGCTTCAGTTGAACCCATTCAAGTGCTTTTATTATAAGATTGGAATGTAAAAATATGGCGGAGGTCAAAGATTGCGTTGGTGATCATAGGCGCATTGAGAAGGAAGATTCATGCATTATCATGCATCTCATGCATTGCATAGAAAAGAAAATAGATGCAAACACATCACATCAACATGCATGCTTACCCCCACATTTAGGCATCATAAGTAGAAACATTCATACATATAGCAATAGAGCACCATTTATTCATTATTGTCTTGTTGAATAGGCTTTTAAATGTCATTTTACACCCCTGACTAAGCCATTTCCATCATGCTAATATTTGAAACTGGGGCAGCTCACCTTAGACAAAGATTGACATATTTGAAACTGAGGCAGCTGACCTCATGCACACATTGATTTACCTGTAAACTAGGGCAGATGACCCTAGGCACAAATTGATTCATCTACTTTAAAACTAGGGCAAATGGCCCCAAGAACAAATGGAATCATTTATTTGGAAACTTTACTTCAGCACCCTGGTTCTCAAAATTAGTGCAAGTCATCACCATGTACTTCGGCACCCAGGTTCTCAAACTTGGTGCAAGTCACCGCAATGTACTTCGGCACCCAGGCTTTCAAAACTGGTGCGAGTCATTACCATATACGTTGCACCCAGGTTTTCAAACCTAGTGCAAGTCATCATCATGTACTTTGGAACCCAGGTTTTCAAACCCAGTGCAAGTCATCACCATGTACTTCAGCACCTAGGTTCTCAAACCTAGTGCAAGTCATCACTATATACTTCGACACCCAGGTTTTCAAACCCGGTGCAAGTCATTACCATTTACTTCGGCAACCAGGTTCTCAAACCTAGTGCATGTCATCACAATGTACTTCAGCACCTAGGTTCTCAAACCCATTACAAGTCATCATCATATACTTTGGCACTCAAGTTCTCAAACCTTGTGCAAGTCATCATCATGGACTTCGGCACTCAAGTTCTCAAACCTTGTGCAAGTCATCATCATGTACTTCAGCATCGAGGGTTCTCAAACCCGGTGCAAGTTATCATCATGTACTTCGGCACCCAAGGTCTCAAAGCTATCGCAAGTCATGACCATGTACTTCGATACCTAGGTTCTTAAACCCGGTGCAAGTCATCACCATGTACTTCGGCACCCAGGTTCTCAAATTTGGTGCAAGTCATCACCATGTACTTTCGCACCCAAGTTATCAAACCCGGTGCAAGTCATCACCACGTACTTCAGCACCCAGGTTCTCAAACTTGGTGCAAGTCATCACCATGTATTTTGGCACCGAGGTTCTCAAATCTGGTGCAAGTCATCACCATGTACTTCGGCACTCAAGTTCTCAAACCTTGTGCAAGTCATCACCGTGAACTTCGACATTTGGGTTCTCAAACCCAGTGCAAGTCATTCTCCTGTGCTTCGACATTTGCGTTTGTAAAAATAAAATAAAATCTTGCATTATACATCATGTAAAATGTATCATTATCATGCAACATACGTCCATGCATCCCATTATGCATACATATAACAACATACATGCATCATTTAATCATGCTTGCCATGCTAGGTTGGCTTTTGTACATCCATTTTCATATTGGTGTGAGCATTCATGATTTGCTATTATCTGGGGCCACTGACCCAGGTACAAATTGATTTATCTAACTTAAAACTAGGACAAATGGCTTGGGAAAAATTGATTCGTTTACTTAGAAATTGGGGCAACTGACTAATGTCCAAATAACATCACTATGTGCTTCAGCACTAGTGTTCTCAAACCCAGTGCAAGTCATTTTCATGTGCTTCGGTGCACAGGTTCTCAAACCCAGTGTAAGTCATTTTCATGTGCTTCGACACTCGGGTTCTTAAACCTCGTGCAAGTCATTTTCATGCACTTTGACACTCGGGTTCTCAAACCCAGTGCAAGTCATCCTCATGTGCTTTGGCACTCAGGTTCTTAAGCCTAGTGCAAGTCATTCTCACGTGCTTCGTCATTCGGGATCTCAAGACCATGCATCTGATTGGACTTCCCTAGTGGAGTACTTATTTTCCCAAACTCAAGACTTTGTACCAATGTACTCATGGTTTTGTTTTAGCTAGGATTATTGTATCCGTTGTGGCTCAGATTATCACATCCGTAGCAAGTCATCATGAAGTTGTTTTGGCTCGCATCATCATATCATTTTGGCTCAGATTCTTAGACCTGGTGTAGTCATCTCCAACCCTTCACCAGTCTATACTGGTTTGTCATTTTGTGAGTCATTTTTGTCTCTTTTCTTATATTTGGCTCAGTCAAAATCTGCGTCTTTTATCTTTATTGATTTTTTTTAAAAGATAACTCCTTCATCATCTTAAACAACAAACCCATAAAGAGGGACAGCTGTAGACACCCCATTTTGTCCGAGGCAAATATAACAAAGGTGCCATTATTATCTATTTTATTATTATTATTATTATTATTATTATTATTATTAAAACCAAAAAAATAAAAAAATAAAAGAAAAAAAGAGAAAAAGGCTATATAAAGTGATTGTTCATGTAGGTAGTAGAGGGGGGGGGGGCTCTGAATTTCATTATTCATCATCTCCCTCCACCTCCTTAACTTCTAGCTCGCATGCCCCATGAATCCATCCTCCACACTCTCCATTCCAACTCTCCCCACCTTCGTTCCTTACTCACCCAAAGCCCTCACACTCACTCCATTCTCCCAGACAGCCCAAGAGTCGCCGTCACCCAACTCCTAGTAGCCCGAACCTCCATTTCTGTTCGCTTCCATCCTCAGCAGCGACAAGCCCAAACCTCCATTTCTATTCGCTTAACAGCCCAAAAAGCTTCCATCGGTAGGCCTGCCCTTTGTCCTCTCACCCGAACTGACTCTTTTTGGCCTTTATCTCTCTCACTATCCTTCTTCTCTCCAGAACTCGTCACCATAATGCAAACCCAGCACTTCCCTTATAAACTTTGGTAACCTCAAACACTCACGGCCACTACCACCCTCACCTCACACCAGAACACCCTCTGTAGCCTCACGATTTTCCTACAAGTACCCCTAGCTGCAAACCAAGCCAGCAAGCTAGCAAACCAGCAGCTCCATCCTCATACCTACGACTCTTCCTAAACCTCCATAACCCCCTCCTCATCACCTCCATAACCCCCCTGCTCATCACCACCATCACCACCATCATCATCACCATCTCTGGCCTCCACCACCACACACAGCAGCTCACCCGCTCTCTGAATCTCTATGTTATTTCTCATAGACATCCTCTATAAACTCCATTGTAGGCAATAACCACTTCCTCCCACTCATCACCCCTACGCAAATTCTGTCATCATCCTTATCCTCTCCATCTCCCTAACCACCTTCCCAGTCACACACCCTCACAATCCTCACAAAACAAAGCACCATCTCCGGTGGCTCTCCTCGATGCTCACGGCTCTCCTATCTCTATGTAGTTCTTCCCTCCGATCCTTCAGGCTCTCCCATTTTCTCTCTACTCCTCCTCCTTCGCATCTCCTTAACATCGGCATCACCCTCACAGACCTCCATTGTTCACTGCCCATCTCTCATACCCAAGATTAACCCTGAAAAAAGCCTCTATCCTCTTCCCATTCTCCCAGTCACTCCACGGCACCGCCGTGAAACTCACACCTAGAGGGAGTCACTGTTCTGTTCTCACCCACACACAAGGTAGCAGGTTTCGCTCTCACAACCCTGCAGGATCTTTTGAACTCTCCTCACTATTGTTGTCACATAACCATCGCCCTCACATTAGCACCCCCATATTGAGAAGGTTATTGTTGAACAATAGCTTGAATAGCTTCCAACCGATCTTGATACTGGGAAGCAAGAGGAGCCATCTGCTTCAAGCATTGAGTTTGCATTGTACAGAAGAACCGACTCAAACTCTCTCTTTCTCTTTGTCATTCATAGTCTCATATCAAGGTTTGTTTTGCTTTGAGAGGCTCCATTTTTTGTTTTCTTTGGTCCGTACATATTTGAACCTTTTAGTTTCTCGGGGCTATGGAGAATGCATGCAAACTCTTCAAGGAAATGCCAGAAAGGAATGTTGAGTTGTAGAAGGTGGTTATTGATGGATATTCTAAGTTTGGAAGTGTTGATATTGTAAGAGATGTGTCTACGAGAGCCTAGAGAGAGATTTAATCTCTTGGGGCACAATGAGAATAGTGGAGGTTAAGTTTGGAGGAGAGATCCATGCACCTCTTACCCACACCTTCACACACCATTACACACACTTTCACACACTAACTTACTTACTAACTCTTACTAACCCTTACTAAGTTACTTACTACTTTATATATTAACTTATATACTAACTCTTACTAACCCATTTATTTACTTGCTTACTAACATTTATTTACTTGCTTACTAACATTTGCTTACTGGCATACTAACTCACACTAACTTGCATACTAACCCATTTATATCTTTGTGCACTAACTCATACTTATTTGTATACAAACCCATTTATTTACTTGCTTACTAACATTTTCTAACTTGCTTACTAAATCATTTACTTATGTGCATACTAACTCATTTACTAATTTGTGTACTGACTCGTTTATTTACATATACACACATTCATGCACACACTTACACACACTTATGCACATAGCAGTCTTTACTCACATTCATGCACACACTGGCCTTTATATGCACATTCGTACACACACTTATACACACTCTTGCACACACTCTTGCACACACATTGACGCAGACCACCACATGGCTACATGTGCCGAGATTAGGGTGATCAACACCTTTGATTTGGGCTCACCAAAATGGTTGAAGCCAAATTAACACTAAGAGGTCAATTGGGTGTTCGTCGTGAGATACTATGGTCTCCATTGAAAAGTTTGCCCTCACAGTCTCTCGCATTTTTATTTTTTACTTTTATTCTCTTCTTTATTATATTTTTGCTTATGAATGTTTCGATGCCAGTTAAAAGCTGCACCGGCACCCTACATGATCAAGAGCTATATTGATAGTGGCTACCTTCCCTGCAAAATCACAACACACAACCACGAACACTTTCACGGTGGACCCACTGGGCCGGCTTCAAGCCGATTTTTTAATTTTTTTTAATTTTATTTATTCTTGTATTATATCATTTAATTGTTTTAAAAACTCCAAGAAATATGAAAATTCACCAAAAAAATTCAAAATCCGAAAAAATCATAAAAAATATTTCTAACTTGATTTTCCTTAATTGTCTTTATGTTATTTAATTGCTTAGGAATTTGGGAAAATATTGAAACATCACAAAAATCACAAAAATGTTTTTGCACTTAGAAAAATCATAAAAATCATAGAAAAATCCCAAAAATGGTTTGGAGGTCGAGAAATTGTTTTTGCAAATCTCTTCATCCCGAATGAGTTTAAAAACCTCCAAGAAGATTTGGAAAATACTATTTGGTACTTTGAAAAATTTTATGGAATTCTGAAGATATTTTGGGAGCTATTTTGTAAAGGTACTTTCTCGATTTTCCATTCCTAATGATTGCAACAAAAAGGGTATGGGCTTTTCAAACTTCCCATACCCTGGTTCTAAGGGAATATGTACATATTGTATATTATGTGGTTCATTTATTTGCATTTTGTACATTCACAAAAGGAGTAAAATAAAAAGACTTATTAAATTTATTTTGGGACAATTTTTGATTAATTAGACACCGTTCGTAAGAACAGGCATGTACGGGGTGCTAATACCTTCCCTCACATAACTGAACTCTTGAGCCCGACTCTAGTAATGCAGACCGATTCTACCTTTAATTGGGGAAGTAATCAAGTATTCTAACCACACTAAAAGGTTAGTGGCGACTCCATCACACCATTGTTTTTCCACAAAAATCACATTTTTAAAACCACACACTCATTCTTAGTCATCCCAAGTTCGCGTCCGCGAACGTTGCGACACTACTTTCTTTCAATTTCATGTATGGTTCGTATTAAGTTTCTTCGAAGACCTGTGACAACCTTTAGGTTTCGAGTGCTTCCGCGTAGATTAGATTGGTTCATAATTGGTTATTTGAGGGCATGTGACAACCCTGTAGCTCCAATTGGATCTATAAAGTAGTTGGTTCTCAATTGTAATCCTGAATTGCTAGTGATAGGCCTTCGAGCTTCAATTGATGCCATTTTCAATACTTGTCAATTTATAATGCTTTGATTTAAATTTTTTTAATTTAATTATCATGTCTTTACTTTCATGCTCATTTAATTCTCTGAATGTGATGAAACCCTAGGGGATAGGAAACCATAGCTTGGGATTCATTCACTTATATGTAATAGGGTATAGTTTCTATAGAGGGTTCCGTGTTCGCTAGATAGGGTATACCTTGGTTTCTGATCATGCTCCAAACGATTGGTACACCTTGCTACCCCATGCCACTTGAGCAGTTCACTTGACCATTGAATTTAATATAGAGAACTGACCAAACATAGTTATCATAAATGACAGCCTAAGCTGAATTCATAACCAGAGACCCGCTTTCTAGAAGTAGTTTCAATACAGTTTAGTTCCTTTTGTAGTTGATAGAAACACCATTCAATCCATCTTTCAATTCTTGCTTCAGCGTGGTAAACTATATTAGAATTGGTGCACCACTACATTAGAGTCCTTGAGATCGACACCCAACTCACTCACTCTTCTACTAAACTTGGGATGAGTTATGTTGACTTTTTGAGTTTGATCTCTATTTTGATGCTGACAAAGCACAAGTATCTTATGTGTGCATTTAGTATGTGAGCAGGTTTATAATTCAGCACACACATAAGGTACATGAGAAATGGAAGCTAAAAGGGACTAAAAGCTCATACATTTTGGCATATTCCATAAAGAATTGAAGAGAAAGGAAATGAAGACATACATGTTTTTATTTTTAAATGCATTTAGGTTTATCTGTAATAATGCATGATCTGCATAATGTGATGAGAAGCTCAAATGACCATAGAATGACCTTAGGGAACCTAACCTTTCATGAAAAACCTTTTTCTTAAATCATAAAATCTTACAATGGTTTTAAAATAATTTTAAAGTTAAAATGAGGGCTAAAACTCAATTTTTCATGCCTAGTCGACCGACCATTAATAGCACACATATCCCCAGTCGACAGGCCATAACACTTGGCCAAAATTTCAATTCTATGAAGGCCCAGTCGATCGGCCCTTACATATTCTATATGCCCCAATTGATCGACCTTGCTTTTAAGGCCAAAAATAAAAATTATACACAACCCTAGTCTACTAACCTTGGTCAAAGCTGAAGTGCCCCATTTGATCGGCCATTCATTTGGCTTGTATTGAGTACTCCCCAGCCAACCAGCCATTTTAATTCTAGAAAGCCCTAGCCAACCGATCTTCAAGCCCGGCAGACCGAAACATAAGCCCCAGCCAACCGTTTATCTATGGTTTTGGAAATCGCCTAAGGCCAGCCGACCAACACCTTGCCTAGTTGATCAGATCCCTCGGAAATTTAAAAAATGAACTAAGGCCAGCTGATCGGTGCCTTCGCCAGTCGACTGGACATCTTGGGTTGGTCAATTTTTCCAGCCCTAAACGTGATTAATTTTTTAATTAAATATTTTTAAAATACCCAGCATGTCCTTAACGGTCATATTTTGGGAGAACTCTATAAATAGCCCCTCATAACTCTTTTATTAACTAATGCTTATATTGAAAATCCTCTCAAAATATTTTTGTGCTTTATTCATTTATACTCTTACTCTTATTATTTTGAAAATATTTCTAAGAGAGCATAGGTTTCCTTGCACTTCTTTCACTTTGCAAATTGATTGCATTTGAGGGTTGTTGAAAAAAGCTTTTATTTGGCCATTCATTCTTTCATTTTAAAGCTTTTACTCTCACTAAATCTTTTAGTTTGAAAATCATTTTTGAGAGTAAGCTTGGAGTTTCTCCAATTTATTTTATTGATAAATATTCTCGGGAAAAACTTTTTATTGGGTATATAACCTATTTACATTCATATATATTGTTCTTGAAAAGCCTTTTTACATTTGTGTTTTCATAGATAAATTTTATCTTGAAAAAATCTCCTTGAAAGCAAAACCCTAGGTTCTCCTACATTCCTATTGAAAATAATTTTTGGAGAAATAATTGTTGGGATTGAATCTTTGAAGTTTTTATTATATACATCTTATTCAAAGATTACAAAAATTATTTTGAGAAAAAAAAAAACCCATACTCTACTAAGCTTAATTTCATATCATTAGAGAGAGCATATGGAGCTTTAATTTGTACATCTCTGCTTATTTTAGAAGCATTCATATTGTAAGAAAATTTTATATCTATAAATCGGTTTGGCTCTGTTCGATTTAGTGAGCTAGGGAGACTCCACCCTATAAGGAGAACCGATTTGGCTCCACCCAGTTAAGTGAGATAGGGAGACTCCACCTTGTAAGGAGAAAC
The DNA here is from genome assembly GCF_029873635.1 of Malania oleifera. Taxonomy (NCBI): domain Eukaryota; kingdom Viridiplantae; phylum Streptophyta; class Magnoliopsida; order Santalales; family Ximeniaceae; genus Malania; species Malania oleifera. The sequence goes on along the minus strand of NC_080427.1, from coordinate 91,071,501 downwards.
GGTTTGGTTTCACTTGGTAAGTGAGCCTTGGAGACTCTACCCTATAAGGAGGATTTGTAAATGGTATCACTCCATTCGGTCAAGTGAGCAAAGTAATCAAATCCTTGGGTGGTTGGCCCAAGGAGGGGACATAGACAGGATTGGCCGAACCTCAATAAAAATATTGTGTTGTTCTCTTTTTCCCTACGCTATTTATTTTTTGCACTTGTATGCTAATATTTGAATTTTTGTGGATGCTATATTTATTTTAAATATTTGCATATTTGATTATTTGGGTAATTTGAGATTGCTTAGAAAGACTCTAGGTTGCGATATACTAATTGTGGCCTAAATTTGGACACACTTAGCCTAGGATATTTTAAATACCCATTTCACTCCCCCATCTTGGGAATACACCATTCCTGTCAATTGCTATCAGAGCCTTATAACAAAAGTTTTAACCGTATTTGTTAAAAATCTTATGGCTCTTGTTGGTGTATCACCATTCGGTGAGGGACGGTCATGTATCAGGCCTCCAGTATTTTGTAGTGTTGATTACACCTTGTGGAAAAGGTATTTATAAAATCTATGATGTGGAAGCCTTGGCAAGTGATTGTTAAGGGAATTTATATGTTGTTGCATGAAAATGATACTAGTTTAATGCATGCAAATTCAAATACCAAGGATATGCTATATCGTGCTTTAGATTCTAATATTTTTCTTGAAATTATGACATGTAATTATACAAGGAATATTTGGGAGGATTTAGAAAAGAGATATGGAGGAACCAAAGAAAAGGAGTCCACCACTTCTGAAGAATCACGGTCAAATGATCTAGAAGTGGTAAATCATGGGCTAAATAATTTAGTTGAGAGGGAGGTACACATTTCTAAATCTACCTCAGTTATTAATTCATGTGATGGTTCCTATGTTGAACTTTGTAATATATCTTGTACTTAATCATCTAATGACTCTTGTGATTCTATAAATGAAGCATGCAATGATTCATATGATAGTTTTTGTGATAATTATTGTGATGAATCATATGTCGAATTTTATAATGGAAGCACGCCTTCGTTTGGAAAACTAGAAAATGCTTCATTTAAGGTACATAGGATTCTAGTTGAGATGTTTAAGAAGAAAACATTTTTGAAAAAAGAAAATAAAAAGGTGGCAAAACATTTTAAAAAGTTAAAAGAATATCATGCCACTATAAAGAGGAAAAAGGTTGAAAAAATATTGAGAATTACTAGCTCTGAGAGAAAAATTGAAGATCAATCTAAAATAACTTCCAAGGGCAGAAGTGAGAAGATCAATTCAAATAAACCCTTAAGAGTTAAAAAGGAATAAATGTTTCAAAAAGGGTTCAAAATCATAGATCTCATAAATCCCACAGTCCTTTGTTTGTCTGATTTAATAAAAATAGAACAAATAAGCAAAATCTTTCACGTATTTACAAAATATGCTTATTTTATGAAAGAAAAGGGCATCTTTGATACACTTGCCCATTTAGGGGTGCCAGAGGCAAAGATAAGAAAATGATATGGGTAGTCAAGAAAGCAAGCCCCTCAGGACCAAAAGAAGAATAGATTCCAATAGGAATTACATAATTATTGAATTCTTCCTTAGATCTTAGGATTAGGTGTAGGGGCAGTGATGACTAAAAGACTTAGGAAGTGGTTTGTGCTTAAAATGTCAATACTTAGTATATGCATTCACTATACTATTTTTATACTAAGAACATTAGAAAATCAAGCCAATACGAAAATTCAAGTAATTTATCCAATCTGAACATAATGAATATACATCATAATGATTGGTTAAAATATGAAAATATTTTCCATAGCATGCCAACTTTGAATTGAAAAGAATTGAGTTATCCTTGATATCATTCTTCTGAAATTTTCAAAGTAAAGGTTGAGAGCATAACTAGCTAAAATATCTGGAACCGTATTTTTTCTAAGATGAAGAACCTAAATTATCATATCTCAAATAACATCTCAGAAGCATGCTTGAGTTAAATCCACTTCCAAATGGACAAAGACATTCTTGCTTGGTAAATAACTCTTAATGCTTTAACCATGCTTAAATATGAAAATCATAAGTCAACCATATTTTGTCCATTGCACAAATTCGAGCTTTAGGAAATCAATCTTTTATATATATCACTTATTCCCAAGCTCATTTTCAAATTAGGGAATAAGCCTAATGTTCCTACTGCTTATCATAGGACATCCTTTCATAATCAAATTAGGTAGCATCCACTAAGGAATCAAGTTTTCATCTAGTCATAATAAAATATCCCCTCTATGCTTAAAATGTAAAAACTCTCTAATTTTGGTCCACCTTTACCTGTGTAGGAAATCTTTACCATACCACGATTGAAGGGGCCTACTGCGAAATTGCCCTAAGATCTGGCCGTAGTGCATATGGATGAAAAAAAAAAAAACGATCTTGCATACTCAAGTAAAACAAAAATTTGATCTTTCAAACCTGGGTCACAATAAAATTCGATCTTGCAAATCCTAATTATGTGATTAGGATCATACCTACGAGATCTCTCTGGTTTGATCTCAAATCTACAAGCATGAAGAAGAACTCCCGAATCTGCAAGCACGAAGAGGAACTTTCAAATCTGCGAGATTGAAGAAGAACTATTGATGAAAACTAGGGATCTTCTACTGTATTCCTCAAACACACCTTGCTCCTCAGAGAGTGGGCTCGTCAACGGTGGCTAGGGTTTGCTTCTCACGAAGACGTCTGCCTCTGTGTGTGCATGTTTGTCTAACCCTCGCCACTGAATGGAGCGCATGTATATAGCCTATAGTAGGGACCTCTGGGAAAATATGACTAGGGCTTCCAATGTAATTAAGAATTCCTTATCCGACTTCAATTTATTCTTAATTACGTTAATTTGAATTCATACCACTAAGGAATTATAATTGCACTCCCTGTCATATTTGAAATTAAATTTCGAGCTCCTGTTATTAAATGTTTATTTATCTCCCTTTAGATTACAGATACTCGTCAATTAAATTAAATTACTGACAATTTAATTAATTGACATAATAATTCCCTGAGACCTTCCACTTAACTTATTTGATGTGTCGGATTCAAAATCCACTTGCTAGGTTTGACACAATCAAAACTTATAAGCTTCCTCAAGGGGGTATCATCAATCCCGATACTGGAACGTGGATCCATCATTAATTAATGTTCACCATACACATAATGTCATTACCCAACTCACTGAGTTTATTGACCCATAAAGAATCTCACTCTTCTATGTATCAAAGTAATAAACACTACATGCACGTGTCCAATAATCATATCAGGATTAAGAGCATAAGCACTCATAATAATCATGATGTATTAATTGTTTTATATAGTCAGTCAATTACCCCAAGATAGTCCTGTTCAATACACACAAAGTGTACAAGCACAAGGAGTTGGAACTATATCATTCCCCATAGTCAAGACAGACGTATTAAAACCTTGTGCTACAGTCCTACCAATGGTGTCCAATTCCATTTAAGACTGTTAACAATAAACTTATATTCTACAAGTATTGATGATCTAATATTTTGTGTGTAAGCCATACTCTACATGGTAGATCACTTACTATATAGAATAAAAGGCACACATGCATAATCATTAAATAGATAATGTCAAACAAACATTGTTGACAAAGATTCTCATTAAAATGGATTAATTGAAGTTAATAATAAACAATAAAACTGATTACATAAAGCATGTCTTTCAGTATAAATCTCTATCAATCTCTCACTTGTACTTAAAGCCATGCGGCCGTACACCTCGCTCCCATTCCCACTACATGACTATCAAAAGTACTAGCTGGTAAGCTCTTTTTAAATGGGTATGCTAGTTTGCTTGCTGATGCAATCTTGGTCACCATCACATCACCTCTCTGCACGATATGTTGTATCAGGTGATACTTACACTTGATGTGTTTTGCCCTCTTGTGGGTGCTGGGTTCCTTTGAGTTAGAAATCGCCCCGCTATTATCACAGTAAAGTGTAATAGATGATTGTATCGAAGGCACCACTCCTCGATCCAATAGAAAGTTCCTGAGTGAAATGACCTCCATGGCTGCCTTAGAGGCTACCACATATTCGACCTCCATAATGGAATTAGGAACATATGATTGCTTGATACTCGTCCAACTAATGGCTCCACCTCCTAGGGTAAACATATTTCCCGAGGTTGATTTTCTGGAATCCTTATCTGACTGAAAATCTGAGTCTGTGTACCTAATGTCTACTAGACTATCTACCTGATAAACCAACATATAATCACTAGTCCTTTTTAGGTACTTGATTATATGTTTTACCACAGTCCAGTGTTCCTGCCCTAGGTTAGATTGATATCTACTGACCATGCCCACGACAAAATAGATGTCAGGTCTAGTGCAAAGAGTAGCATATATGAGGCTTCCTATTGTTGATGCATAAGGAACTGCCTTCATGTTCTCTTCCTCAATCGGTGTTTTAGGAAACTGATGCTGGGATAAAGAGATCCAATGTCTCAAAGTGATTAACCCTTTATTTGAATCCTGCATGCTAAAATGGGGAAGAATCATATTGATATAAGTAGCTTGTTGAAATTAGGATTAGCTTCCCAAGAGGGGGGGGGGGTGAATTGGATTTTTAAACTTATATTATTTTTTAATACTTTGTTTTATATCAACAATCACAACAAGTAAACACAAAATCAATTCAGCTTTAACCAATCAACAAGATAAACTAAATCTTGATCTTTGTATCAATAGCCCTGTAATAAATTGTAAAGCATGCTGAATTTATGTAAGCCCTGTGTTATTCCAAACTCACACTTCTTTTTTTGTATTTAGTTTTTAAAAAAACTTTCAGATTAACAAGTTTAGGATGATCAACCAATGTAGTCCCATTCGGTTTCCGTAATCAATGCTGATTAAACCAAAACAACCTCCGGTCTATTTAACAACCATACACTTAGAATTTAATATTTTAAAGCATACACGCAGGTTGAAAGTATTGCTAAAAAATAAAGAGTAAGGAAGAGAGAGAGACACAAAGCTTTTATGAGGTTTGGCTTATACCCAGCCTACATCCTCGCCTTTGGCAAAACACCAAAGGATTCACTAGTCCAGTTTCGTTGACAGGTGGAACAATACTGATTACAATCACTCCTTCCTTTAGGCTAGAGCCTGCCTCTCCATACGATATTCCCTCATTCGGTCCAACAATTCTACAACCTTGAATCATCCATAAACAAAAACCAAGATAGAGAAAATTCTTGTACAAAAGACACTCTCACAGAAGAGTAGATTAGTATAATATTTGGCACAAGAATACTTCAAAGTAAATCAAATATAAAGAGATTGAAGCTCAATACTGAATTTAAATCACCAAATATCTTCTAAGTATTGAAAGATTTAGACTTTGAAGGCTTTACTTCGGAGTTTGTATTAGCAGCAACTCAGTATTTAAAGTTGGATGAACACGAGAGAGTTTGAGAGCTTCTTGAGAACTTTGATTGCTGGAAAATTTCTTGGTGTTTAAAATCTTTGAAGTTTGGGGCTATTTATAGAAGTTTAAAAGTAATTCCTTGCCCCCCAAGTTTCCTTGAAGTAATCCCCAAGTTTTTCAAAAGAATAGTTCCCAAGAAATACATTTAAAAAAATATTCTCATTAGAATTTCTATACAAACGTTTGAGTGGCAGTCGCCTGCCATAGTAGAATTTTAAAACACAGAACACTGGCAGTTGCCTACCAGAACTCAAGTAGTCTCCTAGCACCCTACTACTTCTTTAAAAATAATTCATTTAATTTGGCAGTTGCCTGGTAGGATAAGGCAGTCGCCTGGTCCTACTGTTAAAAAAAAAAACCTTTATTTTTAAACCCTTCTTTTCTTTGATTTGAAAATCATACTTTAGGATTTTTACTAAAACTTTATTTTTTTAAGTTTCTTTTGATTTTATGAGAGCTTCAATTCAGTTTTATATTTGGAGTTTACTTGAAGTACTTACATACAAACATCCTTAACTCTATTTCTTTGATCTTCAAGTAAGTCATTGTTCTTCTTTAATCTTTGAGCTTCTAATCATCTTTATTTCTTGATCTTTTTGAATCCATAAACTTTATCATCCTTTTGAGCTTTCCCACTACCTTTAAGCTTTGCCTTCTTCCTGAAAAACTTTCACTTGAAATAAACCATATTAAACATATCATGATTTGTTATCATCAAAATAAGAATTGTAAGCCTTGTTAGGCCAACAATCTCCCCATTTTTGATAATGACAAATCGAGAGCAAAAATAATAATAATAGGAAATAATGCTCATGGCTCCCTGTTTCAACAAGCATGATATACCAAAAATATTTATACAAACCATGTCACTTGCAAAATGAATTCATACCCATATATATTCATATTCTTACAAGCAACGAATTCATACAAGGTATTCCATACATATTCATAGTCTTACAAGCCCATAGCATATTTCATTTTTGCACTTCCTTCTCTCAAACACTTTCCACCTTTGGACATCAATCAAAAAGGAAAATAGAGTGATACAAAAACAACATAGTGAAGTGCTGTAAAACATAGTACTTGTAGATCATACAAACACAAAAGAAATACTAGCCGGTGAAGTACTCAGAGATACTAATACATAGACAAAAGTGTTAAATAGCACATAGATGAAATACATCAATCAAAGGCTTCCATTGTTCAGCAGATTCATCATCACTAGATGGAGCAGAGCTGATATCCATATGAGATTTGCCTTTGGAAGAAGTAGCCAAATGTTTCTCAATCTTGTCAACAAGTTGAACAAGGCTTGAACAATGCGTTTCCATAGTAGAAACCTTCTCCCTAAGTATACCAAATCCAAATTGCATTCCATGATTAAAAAATGGAATGAACCAAGAAGGAGTTTCTGGGTTAAGCTGTACTGAAGGGGCTGGCTTGGAAGACTGAGATGGTGGTGCAGATGAGATGTGATGATGTCCCTTGTGAAACCACCCTTAAGGAGACTGCTTGTATCCCATTCGCTTAAGAATAGTATCCGAAAAGATATCATAATGGGTTTTGCTAGTGAAGTTAAATGATGGTGTGAGAACATTGAAATGAGCAAATACCATATTTAACATCCCAGCATATAGTAGAATGACACGAGGGGCATCACTTTCATAATGATCCATTTAAGAAATTAACTTGGAAGATCTAGCTTTTTTCCTTTAAGAATACACCACATAACAAAACAATCTAAGAAGGAAATATGATCATGAGAACCGGAATGTGGTAGGATATTATATGTAATAAGTTTGTGCTGGATTAAAGTTTGGAGATTGAGCTGTTTGTAAAGAGGTGGATGCCCAAAGGAGATAGGTGTATCAATTATGACTAGGGGTAAAAATTCCTCGGGGGTAAATTCTTGGGACATTATGCATTGTTTTTCAACAATGTGAACCTCAAAATTTCTTGGCTTGATTCGAAGAATTTTTCCCAAAGATATGAGAGTAAGATGAATATTTTGCCCTAGAAGATTTGTTTTGATCCCATTTTCAAACCTTTCCATGTTAGCATAGAAAATCTGAACCACATTTGGATACTACCCTTTTGCTTGATACGAAATAAACCGTTCCCATCCAATTTCCTTAAAAGGATCCATGATTTCGAGAAAATATGAATTAAAGAATGTAACATCAAGGATTTTACCTAGAATGGGTTTAGCTGAAGTGATTTGTTTCCTATAGAGTTGCTTAGCATGAGGAGTAACTAACCATTTCTCTACTTCATTGTTGTTGATCCTTGTGGAGGAGGAGGAACCCTTGTTACCAACCGATTTGATTCGTGGCATGATTTTTTTGAAGAAAGGCTGATAAACCCTAGGTTTTATTCATGATTAGATGTTGAGGGTAGGTTTAATGCATGGTTTCAGGTTGATTTGGAAGAAGAGTTTGTATGGAAAAGAATAGGAAAAAGGATTTTCGGAGAGAGAGGAGAAGTAGCAGGCGCCTGATGGAAGTTAAAACCCGCCGTGAGGCAGTCGCCTGCTAGGATAAGGCAGGTGCCTTTTAAACAAAAAATAGAAAGTCAGTAGCCTGGCAGTCGCCTAGCACCAAACCTCAATACCAAGTTGAATGCACAACAATCGCTAGAATTTCTTTTGAAAATCAATGTAGCCTTAGCTCAAATTTGACGTATATGCTTTGAAATCCCAAGCAAGTATTCAACAGTGTGTTCAATGCTCTCTCAAGTTTTATTAAACGTTCAAGACACTCAATCTCTTGCCAATGGTTAAGCACTAAGGTTTAGAGGTTGATTATATAGGTAATCTTGGCCTTAGAATAAATCCAGACCGTTGAATCAATATGATCAAGTGTATAACTCGCATGTTCTCTCGCTAAAAATCAAAATTTTAAAATTTTTGCAAGTTCAGATGACTAAAGTCTCGGGTTCAGACATCTGATGTTCCTTAATGCTTTGAAAAATTGTACTAGACATAGGGTTAGACGACTGAACTTAAGGTTCAGACTTCTAAAGTCCCTATTTCTGATGACTGAACTAAAGGTTCAGATGTCTGAAGGTGTTCTACCTATTCTGAGCTTCAACAATTAATTCTTTAGACGGCTGAACTAATTCTCCAGTCTTTTGAGGAAATTCTTCAGACGTCTGAAGTAAAACTCCAGTCGTTTGAAGTTGCATCTTCAGACTCTTGTGGGTAATCCTCAGTCGTTTACGCAGTCGAACTTCATTTTTTTTAAATTTTATTTCAAAAAAAAATTTTTCTTTCTTTCTTTCCTTCTTCATAAAACATTTTCCGGGGTTTTAAATAGAGTCTCTAAGTTAATGGATAACCCCTAAAAGATTTTCATGAGATGCATGAGTCATAAGGTCAGTCTAGCGTATATTTTGAGCTTCGAATTAAATCATATGAAATGTGTAAATACATTCAGTTCTAAATACCCATTCCTAAGACAATCTTGAACTTGTCGCTTGCATCTTCATTCTTTTACTCTTTTATTTCCATGGATTGTGTCAAGTTGTATATCCTTTAATCCTCATGGCTTCCATGACTCTCTAACCTTCCGTGCATGCTAAATATTGTTCCTGTTCACAATCTCAATGCATAGATCATATACCAAGTGATTTTTCATTATCAAAACAGGATTGGACTCATAGAGTCAACAATAAGATTTAATGGCTTTATCAAAACGGATGTTCCAAGACCTAGGCGCCTACTTAAGTCCATAAATGGACTTCTTAAGCTTACACAACATATGTTGTTGGCCTACTACTGCAAAACCATCTAGTTGCACCATATAGATGCACTCATCAAGACTTCCATTAAGGAAAGATGTCTTCACATCCATTTGCCAAATTTCATAATCGAAATAAGCTGCAATGGATAAGAAAATCAAAATAGACTTTAGCATGGCTACTGGGGAGAAAGTTTCCTCATAGTCAATTCCCTTTTTATAAGTAAACCCTTTCGTAACAAGCCTAGCCTGAAGGTTTCTACCCTCTTGTCTGCTCCTCTCTTCTTCTTGTAGATCCACTTGCATCTGATGGGTTTTACCCCTTTGGGTGGCTCTACAAGATCCCAGACCTATTTGAAGTACATGGAATCCATCTCTAATTTCATAACCTTCAGCTAAAGTTCTGCATATTTATCTTAAAGTGCTTCAAAGTAGTTACCAAAATCGATATCCAGTTCATCAGGGATCCGTTCATAAGACTCTCCCATGAACATATACTTATCAGGCTAGCGTACAACCCTCCCACTACAATGAGGCACATTTTGCTGTGTTGATCCTGATCTTTGTGCACCATCATTCTTCCCTGGTTGTACAATTGGTGTATTGATGGTAGCTGCACGTGATGGGTCAAACTCAGCTTGAGTTACAACATTCCTCACACTATGACAAGGCAATGGGATGTCAATAACTGTGTCTTGTGGTGGTTCTTCTTGCACTATTGGTATAATTGGTATATCTCCTCTAAACTATTCTAAAACAATCCTACTTCTGGATTTGTGGTTCATTTCATAGTCCTCTTCTAAGAATCCAGCATTGGTGCTAACAATGACCTTCTAATCCTTCAGACAATAAAATAAACCACCTTTCGTTCCTCTATGGTAGCCAACAAATAAATAGACATCTGTCCTTGCTTCCAACTTATCCACTTTCTCTTTTAGCATGTGTGTTGGACTACCCCATATCCGAACATGCTGTGGACTACGTTTGCACCCAATCCACAGTTATGTGGGTGTAGTAAGTACTAACTTAGATGGGACTAAGTTCAGAATATAGGCTGCTATTTCTAGTGTGTGCTTGTAATGACCTAAAGAATTATGGTATTTAAATAATAATAATAACAAAGAGGGAGGAAGAGGAAATTAAAAAGGGGGAACAAAAGGTCCTTTGCGTTCATTGACGACGTGACATATTGGGCTTGTCAACGAGGATGTGCTTCGTCGACAAGAAAATACCGAGAGACTACCTACCTACCTCTGAATTTCATCAATGAGAAGCAAATGTTCCTCGACCAACGTCCTTCTTGACCTCGTCAATGAGGTGACGTGGCTCGTCGATGAAGGCCAGTGTATAAGTAGGCAAAAACTTCATATTTGGCTGAAATTTCTTGTGCATATTCTCTATTCTCTCTCCTCTTCAGTTTTCCTCCCTTCTCTCCAAGTTTCTGGGTCGAATTTATGCCGGTTCGATGATCTAAAGCTACCACGACACTCCTGGGGAAGTTCTCTGCACATCTGCTATAGTGGATCATCGGTGAGGCTAGTTTGAAATTCATCCCTAATTCAAGGTAAGGCTATTTATTCAGAATTTGGTCTTCACATAGTTATAGGAAATGTTATTCCTTGAACTTGTCACTTGCATCTTCATTCTTTTACTCTTTTATTTCCATGGATTGTGTCAAGTTGTATATCCTTTAATCCTCATGGCTTCCATGACTCTCTAACCTTCCGTGCATGCTAAATATTGTTCCTGTTCACAATCTCAATGCATAGATCATATACCAAGTGATTTTTCATTATCAAAACAGGATTGGACTCATAGAGTCAACAATAAGATTTAATGGCTTTATCAAAACGGATGTTCCAAGACCTAGGCGCCTACTTAAGTCCATAAATGGACTTCTTAAGCTTACACAACATATGTTGTTGGCCTACTACTGCAAAACCATCTAGTTGCACCATATAGATGCACTCATCAAGACTTCCATTAAGGAAAGATGTCTTCACATCCATTTGCCAAATTTCATAATCGAAATAAGCTGCAATGGATAAGAAAATCAAAATAGACTTTAGCATGGCTCCTGGGGAGAAAGTTTCCTCATAGTCAATTCCCTTTTTATAAGTAAACCCTTTCGTAACAAGCCTAGCCTGAAGGTTTCTACCCTCTTGTCTGCTCCTCTCTTCTTCTTGTAGATCCACTTGCATCTGATGGGTTTTACCCCTTTGGGTGGCTCTACAAGATCCCAGACCTATTTGAAGTACATGGAATCCATCTCTAATTTCATAACCTTCAGCTAAAGTTCTGCATATTTATCTTAAAGTGCTTCAAAGTAGTTACCAAAATCGATATCCAGTTCATCAGGGATCCGTTCATAAGACTCTCCCATGAACATATACTTATCAGGCTAGCGTACAACCCTCCCACTACAATGAGGCACATTTTGCTGTGTTGATCCTGATCTTTGTGCACCATCATTCTTCCCTGGTTGTACAATTGGTGTATTGATGGTAGCTGCACGTGATGGGTCAAACTCAGCTTGAGTTACAACATTCCTCACACTATGACAAGGCAATGGGATGTCAATAACTGTGTCTTGTGGTGGTTCTTCTTGCACTATTGGTATAATTGGTATATCTCATCTCAACTATTCTAAAACAATCCTACTTCTGGATTTGTGGTTCATTTCATAGTCCTCTTCTAAGAATCCAGCATTGGTGCTAACAATGACCTTCTAATCCTTCAGACAATAAAATAAACCACCTTTCGTTCCTCTATGGTAGCCAACAAATAAATAGACATCTGTCCTTGCTTCCAACTTATCCACTTTCTCTTTTAGCATGTGTGCTGGACTACCCCATATCCGAACATGCTGTGGACTACGTTTGCACCCAATCCACAGTTGTGTGGGTGTAGTAAGTACTAACTTAGATGGGACTAAGTTCAGAATATAGGCTACTATTTCTAGTGTGTGCTTGTAATGACCTAAAGAATTATGGTATTTAAATAATAATAATAATAAAGAGGGAGGAAGAGGAAATTAAAAAGGGGGAACAAAAGGTCCTTTGCGTTCATTGACGACGTGACATATTGGGCTCGTCAACGAGGATGTGCTTCGTCGACAAGAAAATACCGAGAGACTACCTACCTACCTCTGAATTTCATCAATGAGAAGCAAATGTTCCTCGACCAACGTCCTTCTTGACCTCGTCAATGAGGTGACGTGGCTCGTCGATGAAGGCCAGTGTATAAGTAGGCAAAAACTTCATATTTGGCTGAAATTTCTTGTGCATATTCTCTATTCTCTCTCCTCTTCAGTTTTCATCCCTTCTCTCCAAGTTTCTGGGTCGAATTTATGCCGGTTCGATGATCTAGAGCTACCACGACACTCTTGGGGAAGTTCTCTACACATATGCTATAGTGGATCATCGGTGAGGCTAGTTTGAAATTCATCCCTAATTCAAGGTAAGGCTATTTATTCAGAATTTGGTCTTCACATAGTTATAGGAAATGTTATTCCTTGAACTTGTCACTTGCATCTTCATTCTTTTACTCTTTTATTTCCATTGATTGTGCCAAGTTGTATATCCTTTAATCCTCATGGCTTCCATGACTCTCTAACCTTCCGTGCATGCTAAATATTGTTCCTGTTCACAATCTAAATGCATAGATCATATACCAAGTTATTTTTCATTATCAAAACAGGATTGGACTCATAGAGTCAACAATAAGATTTAATGGCTTTATCAAAACGGATGTTCCAAGACCTAGGCGCCTACTTAAGTCCATAAATGGACTTCTTAAGCTTACACAACATATGTTGTTGGCCTACTACTGCAAAACCATCTAGTTGCACCATATAGATGCACTCATCAAGACTTCCATTAAGGAAAGATGTCTTCACATCCATTTGCCAAATTTCATAATCGAAATAAGCTGCAATGGATAAGAAAATCAAAATAGACTTTAGCATGGCTACTGGGGAGAAAGTTTCCTCATAGTCAATTCCCTTTTTATAAGTAAACCCTTTCGTAACAAGCCTAGCCTGAAGGTTTCTACCCTCTTGTCTGCTCCTCTCTTCTTCTTGTAGATCCACTTGCATCTGATGGGTTTTACCCCTTTGGGTGGCTCTACAAGATCCCAGACCTAATTGAAGTACAAGGAATGCATCTCTAATTTCATAACCTTCAGCTAAAGTTCTGCATATTTATCTTAAAGTGCTTCAAAGTAGTTACCAAAATCGATATCCAGTTCATCAGGGATCCGTTCATAAGACTCTCCCATGAACATATACTTATCAGGCTAGCGTACAACCCTCCCACTACAATGAGGCACATTTTGCTGTGTTGATCCTGATCTTTGCGCACCATCATTCTTCCCTAGTTGTAGAATTGGTGTATTGATGGTAGCTGCACATGATGGGTCAGACTCAGCTCAAGTTACAACATTCCTCACACTATGACAAGGCAATGGGATGTCAATAACTATGTCTTGTGGTGGTTCTTCTTGCACTATTGGTATAATTGGTATATCTCATCTCAACTATTCTAAAACAATCCTACTTCTGGATTTGTAGTGCATTTCATAGTCCTCTTCTAAGAATCCAGCATTGGTGCTAACAATGACCTTCTAATCCTTCAGACAATAAAATAAACCACCTTTCGTTCCTCTATGGTAGCCAACAAATAAATAGACATCTGTCCTTGCTTCCAACTTATCCACTTTCTCTTTTAGCATGTGTGCTGGACTACCCCATATCCGAACATGCTATGGACTACGTTTGCACCCAATCCACAGTTGTGTGGGTGTAGTAAGTACTAACTTAGATGGGACTAAGTTCAGAATATAGGCTGCTATTTCTAGTGTGTGCTTGTAATGACCTAAAGAATTATGGTATTTAAATAATAATAATAATAAAGAGGGAGGAAGAGGAAATTAAAAAGGGGGAACAAAAGGTCCTTTGCGTTCATTGACGATGTGACATATTGGGCTCGTCAACGAGGATGTGCTTCGTCGACAAGAAAATACCGAGAGACTACCTACCTACCTCTGAATTTCATCAATGAGAAGCAAATGTTCCTCGACCAACGTCCTTATTGACCTCGTCAATGAGGTGACGTGGCTCGTCGATGAAGGCCAGTGTATAAGTAGGCAAAAACTTCATATTTGGCTGAAATTTCTTGTGCATATTCTCTATTCTCTCTCGTCTTCAGTTTTCATCCCTTCTCTCCAAGTTTCTAGGTCGGATTTATGCCGGTTCGATGATCTAAAGCTACCACGACACTCCTGGGGAAGTTCTCTGCACATCTGCTATAGTGGATCATCGGTGAGGCTAGTTTGAAATTCATCCCTAATTCAAGGTAAGGCTATTTATTCAGAATTTGGTCTTCACATAGTTATAGGAAATGTTATTCCTTGAACTTGTCACTTGCATCTTCATTCTTTTACTCTTTTATTTCCATTGATTGTGCCAAGTTGTATATCCTTTAATCCTCGTGGCTTCCATGACTCTCTAACCTTCCGTTCATGCTAAATATTGTTCCTGTTCAAAATCTCAATGCATAGATCATATACCAAGTGATTTTTCATTATCAAAACAGGATTGGACTCATAGAGTCAACAATAAGATTTAATGGCTTTATCAAAACGGATGTTCCAAGACCTAGGCGCCTACTTAAGTCCATAAATGGACTTCTTAAGCTTACACAACATATGTTGTTGGCCTACTACTGCAAAACCATCTAGTTGCACCATATAGATGCACTCATCAAGACTTCCATTAAGGAAAGATGTCTTCACATCCATTTGCCAAATTTCATAATCGAAATAAGCTGCAATGGATAAGAAAATCAAAATAGACTTTAGCATGGCTACTGGGGAGAAAGTTTCCTCATAGTCAATTCCCTTTTTATAAGTAAACCCTTTCGTAACAAGCCTAGCCTGAAGGTTTCTACCCTCTTGTCTGCTCCTCTCTTCTTCTTGTAGATCCACTTGCATCTAATGGGTTTTACCCCTTTGGGTGGCTCTGCAAGATCCCAGACCTAATTGAAGTACATGGAATCCATCTCTAATTTCATAACCTTCAGCTAAAGTTCTGCATATTTATCTTAAAGTGCTTCAAAGTAGTTACCAAAATCGATATCCAGTTCATCAGGGATCCGTTCATAAGACTCTCCCATGAACATATACTTATTAGGCTAGCGTACAACCCTCCCACTACAATGAGGCACATTTTGCTGTGTTGATCCTGATCTTTGTGCACCATCATTCTTCCCTAGTTGTACAATTGGTGTATTGATGATAGCTGCACGTGATGGGTCAGACTCAGCTCAAGTTACAACATTCCTCACACTATGACAAGGCAATGGGATGTCAATAACTATGTCTTGTGGTGGTTCTTCTTGCACAATTGGTATAATTGGTATATCTCCTCTCAACTATTCTAAAACAATCCTACTTCTGGATTTGTGGTTCATTTCATAGTCCTCTTCTAAGAATCCAGCATTGGTGCTAACAATGACCTTCTAATCCTTCAGACAATAAAATAAACCACCTTTCGTTCCTCTATGGTAGCCAACAAATAAATAGACATCTGTCCTTGCTTCCAACTTATCCACTTTCTCTTTTAGCATGTGTGCTGGACTACCCCATATCCGAACATGCTGTGGACTACGTTTGCACCCAATCCACAGTTGTGTGGGTGTAGTAAGTACTAACTTAGATGGGACTAAGTTCAGAATATAGGCTACTATTTCTAGTGTGTGCTTGTAATGAGCTAAAGAATTATGGTATTTAAATAATAATAATAATAAAGACGGAGGAAGAGGAAATTAAAAAGGGGGAACAAAAGGTCCTTTGCGTTCATTGACGACGTGACATATTGGGCTCGTCAACGAGGATGTGCTTCGTCGACAAGAAAATACTGAGAGACTACCTACCTACCTCTGAATTTCATCGATGAGAAGCAAATGTTCATCGACGAACGTCCTTCTTGACCTCGTCATTGAGGTGACGTGGCTCGTCGATGAAGGCCAGTGTATAAGTAGGCAAAAATTTCATATTTGGCTGAAATTTCTTGCACATATTCTCTATTCTCTCTCCTCTTCAGTTTTCATCCCTTCTCTCCAAGTTTCTAGGTCGGATTTATGCCGGTTCGACGATCTAAAGCTACCACGACACTCCTAGGGAAGTTCTCTACACATCTGCTAGAGTGGATCATTGGTGAGGCTAGTTTGAAATTCATCTCTAATTCAAGGTAAGACTATTTATTCAGAATTTGGTCTTCACATAGTTATAGGAAATGTTAATCACCGAAAAATATTGAAGTTTGGTTCCGAGAGTTGTTGTTTTCAGAGTGTTGAACGAGGATCCTTGTAAGTGCAGGACTAGTATATTTTAGGGGGTTTCTTCTTGGAAATCAGGTAAGAGAATAAACTAAAGCAGTCATTTTCCATGCAAATTATTATTATTTATTGGAAAATTAATTTTCATGATGCATGTATTATATATATATATGAGTAGATTGGTAAAAATGCATATTTGGGAAAATACTGCTATTATGTTGAAATGTGTATATATATATATATATATATATATATTATGAAATGCCAAAAACTATGATTTTAGAATAGAATGTATGGTTTTATTCAGCATTGTGTGGCATGAATATTATTTTGCATGGAAAGTTTTATGTTATGGCAATTTTACGAATAAGGTATGTTTTCAGAGATTATGAAATAATGTAGTACTTTATGATTTCAAAATACATGATAAATGAATTATGTAACAACCTGTTTATCTTAATATAAAATGAAACATAATAAATAAAATAGTCAACCCGAATCCATGGGTAGCAAGGACATCTGTCATATACAGTGGAACCTAGGCAGCAGTAAATGTAAATCACATTCATCGACCATAAATTATATAATACCATAGTCTACTATATTCCCAAAGATACTGTGTTTATACATACAATCTCCAAAATATTAAAATAAACCTAGGATCTTTCAACCAAAATTCTCCTGATCCTAGATTAAAACTTACCCTTCTAGCAGGGAAGCTCAACTCACTTAGCGGCAGCCCTAACCCACCGGTCTCTCTGGGGTTCCTGAAATAATTTAAACTTAGGGTGAGACACCTCTCAGTAAGGGTAGATAAATTAAAATTAGCTGTGTGGCAACATGAATATTTAATGTTGTAATACATATACCGTACATTTCACATATCATAAAACATAGATCGTAATATGGTTAAATAAACATATAATTTCATACTTCCAAGTAATCATACTAATAATGTATTATTTGATATAATCTATAATACTGAAAACTAGTCAGGATGAATAGCTAGCTGATGTCATGTATTACCCCCCATGACGGGCTGTGCAGCCCGAAAGCAGGACCTGACAATGGCTGGTCGACCACTATCGAGTCAAAAATGTCTGTAAGTACGATGGGCCCGCCATACCCTGGTCCGGACTACCAGGTGGACGTCTACAACTCTAGATTGAAAGCCACATTAACTATCCATCTCCCACCCCCTCGTGGGGTGGTTAGCACCAATCTGATCATAGATATCTGATCTATAAGCTATGGTACCGTGCTTGAAACTGTACTAAACTAACATCCGGGTTCTGATAAAATATAGTACATAAACATATACTGTTCATCATAAATCAAATACTAACATTTTCGGAATCCTACATTAACATAATAATTACGACCTCTCGCCAAAAATATGAAAAAATGCGGCCTTGCGCCGAATAACATAAGTAATTGCGGCCTTGCGCCGATCATCAATTACGGCCTTGCGCCAAACATATCATATATTCTGAAATCATAATTTACTGTATTTATCATGTTATTCTTGAAAATATTTGTCGACATGCTTTATCTTGTAAATTTAACTTAACATGGTGTAATATATATATATATATATATATATATATAAAATAATATTCATGCCACACGAATTGAATGAAACCATATATTCCGTTATGAAAACACATTTCCTGTACAATTGCAGTATTTTCCCAAACTTACATTTTCTCAATTATACTCATATATAATCACATGCTTTCTAAAAATTATTCTACTATTAAATAGTAGTAATTTTAATGGAAAATAACTGTTTTAATTTATCCCCTTACATGGCAACTAAAAAGCCCCTCTATAATACTGGTCTTCCACCCGTAGGAAACCCTAAGCAGTACCCTGAAAATGATAATTCCCAGAACTAAACTTCAATATTTATTCGAGTACATCATTTCCTTCAACTGTGGAAAGAACAAATTTTGAATAAAAAGTCTTACCTCAACTCAGGGATGAATTTCGACTTGCTTCCACCAACGATCCACTCCGACAGATTTGGAGAGAACTTCCTCAGGAGTGTCATGGTGGCCTCAGATCATCGATCTGACAACTAACGAGGCCGAAATCAAAGAGAGAGGAGAGAGAAAATGTAGGAAGAGAGATAGTGTGTTATTTTCTGATTTTGCTGCAATTAAATCCAAGTTTTAGGCTATTTATAGAGCTAGATTCGTCGATGAGACACGTCACCTAGTTGACGAGTCTTGTAGAAAGTTTTTCGACAAACCTGCACCCTCGTCAATGAATTTCAGACTTCCAAAAATCATCTCTCGAAATCTTCTCATCGAAAAAACTTGGCTTCCTCGATGAGGTCCTCTTGCATCCTTGTCGATGAATCCACTGTGTTCGTCGATGAGGACTTGATAAATTTTCTTGGGTTCATTGCATCTCAAAGTGCAACGTCGTCGACTGCCTCCTTCTATTATTGTTTCCATTTCCCTTCCTCTCTATTTAAATTACATTATTATTATTTGGGTCATTACAAATTCTTTATTCAAAATGATAAGTATGAAATGTCTAGCACAAGGCCATGATTGATAGCAGGCGCAAGGCCATGTATCATGTATGATTTCGATGCAAGGTCGTATTTATGAATGTTCGGCGCAAAGCCATGGATATAAAAGAATTCGGCGCAAGGCCATATGTATGTATTTATGCTATTATAGAAAATTCTATCAATATTTTTACGTTAAACTATATATTATCATGTATTATATATTATCATAACCTGGATGATAGTTTAGTTCAATTATAGGAGCACGGTACCATAGCTATACAGATCATATTATTATGTTCAGACTTGTGCCGACCGCCCCTACTAGTAGAGGGGGTGGGAGATGGATAGTCGAAGTGGCTTTCAGTATAGAGTTATAGATGTCTACTTGGCAGTCTGGACCAAGGTGTGGCAGGCCCATCGTACTTACAAACATATTTGACTTGACAGTGGTCGACTAGCCATTGTCGGGTCTCGCCTTTGAGCTGCACAACCCGTTATGAGGGGTATACCATCCTGGGTAAATTTTCAGTATTATAGCTATACCAAACAATTCATGAACAATATGATTTATTAAAAATATGAAAGTATATGTCTATGTAGTTATAATATGATTAATGTTTTCTAGTATGCAAAATGTACTGTATATCTATATTAGTATTAAATATTCATGTTGCCACACAACTATATTTAGTTTATTTTCCCTTACTGAGAGGTGTCTCAACCCCCAACATTAAAACATTTTTAGGAAACCCAGAAAGACTAGCGGATCGAAGCCGCTGTTGAGATAGTGTGATACTATCCCGCTAGGAGGGTAAGTTTTGAACTAGGAAGAGGAGATTTGTGTTGTGGGTTCCTAGATATATATACATTGTTGTATTTTTGGAGATTGTATATAAACACAGTATTGTGAATTGTAGTTAACTCTGGTATTATGTATTTTATGGTTATGAGAATGTGATTTACATTTACTATTGCTTAGGCTTCCGCTGTGAATGTCATATGTGTCCCTGTTACCCATGGGTTTGGGTTGACTATATTAATAAATATATTTTGCTATATGATAAGATAAGCAGGTCGTTACAGTGCCCCCAAAAAAAAATTAGGCAAATTTGAATAACTCATCATAGATCTGACCATCTCCATAAAAGTTCTATTTCTTCTTTTGGATACACCATTCTGTTGTGGCATGTTAGGTGCAAACAATTGGGATTCAATTCCCTCCTCTGATAAGTAATCGAAAAATTCTCCTAAGAGGTACTTACCACCACGATCAGATCATAGTGTCTCGATACATTTACCCTGACGGTTCTCCATTTCTGCCTTAAATACCTTGAAATTTTCAAAGCATTCAAACTTATGGAGCATCAAATAAATATACCCATACCTTGAGTAATCATCAATAAAAGTTACGAAATACTCAAAGCTACCTCTAGCTTGGATATTCATGGGGCCACACAAATCAAAGTGAACCAATTCTAATGCCTTTTTTGCTCTATAGCCTTTGGCCAAAAAGGGCCGCTTGGTCATCTTACCTTCTAAGTAGGATTCACAGACTGGGAGTGCCCCCACTTCTAACGAACCTAAGGGCCCATTTTGAATTAGCCTTGAAATCCGTCTCAGATTAATATGACCTAGGTATAAGTGCAAAAAATAAGTTTGGGTCAATCCAAAAGATTTCTTTCTCTTATAGGGTTGTCTATCGATGTTATTCAATTCATTTAGTTGCATTGTAAGAGAAGCATGATTAATAATATAAAGACCATCCACCAATGTACCGGAACAGATAAAACATTTATTTAACTTAATAACCACTAAGTCATTAAGATAAACGGAATATTCATTATCCACCAACTTGGAAACTGAAATCAAATTTCTTCTAATGGAAGGTGCATAAAGAGAGTCTTTCAATATTAAAATCCTATCTCTACCAAACGAAATGTGAATATCTCCTACTGCAACTATTGACACTCTCGTGCCATCTCCTAGAAATACGTAAATCTCCCCATCACTTAGCTGGCAGGTTTGCTTGAACTCCTACTAAGAATTGCAAACATGATTAGTGGCTCCCGTATCTACACACAAGGTACTGGTAGATATCACCGATAAACATGTTTCAACTACTAGTGAATGAGATATACATGTTGCATTTCTTTGAGGTCCTACATTATATCATAGGCAGAAGGCATATATTGATGCTGATGTTACATAACATTCAATATAAATGCCAAAATGTAACACCGCGCCATCTCATTAGCCTTAATCAACTTTCGGTAAGCCTGAGTTTCCTTATCGGTAGCCCTTTCACTGGGTTTCCTTGGACATACCTCTGTGAACACATATTTGTACTCCTCTACAGTCAATACAATATCCAAGTTCCTTTTCCAGTCAATATAATTAGGTCTAACTAGTTTGTTTTCTTTAACAATAACAGCCAGGGGATTGAAATCCATTTTAATCCCGAGAATCACATATTATAAGAAAAATATGATGAGCAACAATAAATTTTTAATTCAATTAAAAGAATATGGTTCCCTCTACCAATATTTTTCTTTTAAAGAATTTGTCAGCAACCTTGCACACCATGAGTTATATGCCTCAATGGGAAGGTCATCTATTACTCAACATTTGTGTAGACAAGTGAGGACCTATTAATTTTACTATCTAGGCAAGTGACTATGCCAAGCAAAATTAAACTACTGACTTTTCTTTTGTCATATAAACAGTAGTAGTGACTCAAATGGTGAAAATACTATTATTCATAGCTAAGTGTATATCATCACATAACACTAGACCTATTGTCCCATAGTGAATCTCCCAAATGAAGAGGTGACCCAATACTAACAATTACTAGAGTTTACACTTGTGTGTCTGTAATTAATTCCATCTGATGGGGAGGAAGATACTAATATCCACTCATAAAATTAACTACATCATCTATAAACTAGTGATGAAGACCATGAGATTTATACATAATAAATTCCCCTGCACACTTAGTTATTTAATTCACGAGGGATGCAAATTTGCATGCATTTAATATTCCAATATTGGTAACTAAAATACACGCAACAAATAAAATTCCAAATTCCCTTGAATTATTTTTTTTTAAAAAATTGTAACTTGGGAATTAATTTTATTCTCTAGTTGCACATGCATAAACTAATATTGAAATATTAAATCTTACTTGCTAATGACAAAACATAAGAACAAAAAACACGCCAAGCAAGCATATATAAACAATAAATATATTATAATAAAAATCCCAACTATTATGGTCCATCAGCTCGCATCATAAAGCCATGATTACTTGCTTGCCATTACAGAGTGCTGGCGGTCAGCAGGGTCCGACCTATAGATTGTGCCTACAAGTCTATTTGATAAACCCTCCATTTAAATTCAAATTCAAATTTAATTTAAAATTCAAATTCAAATTTAATTTAAAATTCAAATTCAAATTTAATTTAAAATTCAATTTCAATTTCAAATTTAAATTCAAATTCAAACTCAAATTCAAATTCAAAATTCAAAATTCAAAATTCAAAATTCAAATTCAAATTCAAATTTAAATTTAAATCGCAACACTATTCTAGGGTTTTTCTTCTTTTCCACCACTACTATGTGCTCAATTGTGCCTACATCTCAGATGAACCAACGACAGATTACGGAATCCTATGCCTCAATGACCGGAGTTCACATGCTAGGAATCTTGTAACAAACAATTGCAATCAGAATATAGAATCTTGTGCCTCCATAATCTGTAGTTCACATGCTATGAATTTTTAAACAATCACAACCATAAACCATACATTTGTGTGACCATAATAATCGGGCATAATGCTGCAAAACAAAAGTTAGCGCATCCACACGTTCTACCCTATGCATGCAATCGTTTGAAAACTGAAGAACATGGTATTATTATCCGTATAAAGTATCAGCTGAGTCTTTGATACCAATTGAAGGGGCTTGCTGCGGAATAACCTAAAGATTTGGCTATAGATTATACGGATAACAAAAAAAAAAAAAAAACCGATCTTGCATACACGGGTTAAACAAAAATTCAATCTTTCAAACCTGAATCACAATAAAAATTAGATCTTGCAAATCCTAATTACGTGATTAGGATCATACTTGTGACATCTCTCTATTTTGATCTTGAATCTGCAAGCACGAAGAAGAACTCCCAAATATGCAAGCACGAAGAGGAACTCCCAGATCTACAAGAATGAAGAAAAACTCTTGATGATGATCGTAGATCTTTTACTATATTCCTCAAACATGCCTTGCTCCTCAGAGAATGGTCTCATCAGCAGCGGCTAGGGTTTGCTTCTCACAAAGACGTCTGCCTCTGTGTGTGCATTTTCGTCTAACCCTCACCGTTAAATGGAGCGCATGTATATAGGCTACAATAGGGACCCCTGAGAAAACATGACTAGGGCTTCCAACGTAATTAAGAATTCCTAATATGACCCAGATTAATCCTTAATTATGTTAATTACAATTCATGCCATTAAAGAATTATAATTGCCCTCCCTATCATATTAATTTTAAGCTAAATGCTTATTTATCACCCCACGTAAAGATTACAGATACCCATCAATTAAATTAAATTATTGAAAATTTAATTAATTAACATATATTCCTGGGACCTTCCACTTAACTTATTTGATGTGTCAGATTTAAAATCCACCAGCACGGTTTGACACAATCAAAACTTATAAGCTTCCTTAAGGTGGTATCATCAATCTCAATATCAGGATATGGATTCCATCAATAATTAATGTTCACCATACACATAATTTCATTATGTAACTCACTGAGTTTATTGACCCATAAAGAATCTCACTCTCTATGAATCAAAGTAGTAAACACTACATGCATGTGTCCAATAATCATACGAGGAATAAGAGCATAAGCACTCATAATAATCATGAGGTATTAATTGCTTTATATAGTCAGTATAAAAAAATTACCCTAAGATGGTGTTGTTCAATACACACAAATTGTACTAGCACAAGAAGTTAGAACTATACCATTCCCCATAGTCAAGACAGACCTATTAAAACCTTGTGCTACATATCAATGGTATGTCCAATTCCATTTAAACTATGAACAATAAACTTATATTCTATAAGAACTAATGATCTAATCCTCTGTGTGTAAGTAATACTAGATCACGTACTATATAGAATAAAAGATACACAAGCATAATCATTAAATAAATAATGTCAGGCAAACAATGCTCACAAAAATTCTCATTAAAATGGAATAACTGAAGTTATTAATGACGAGTTCCTAAAATACATGATTTTAGACCCTCATTTATCTTTGTTTTTCCTCATTTTATTATGTATTTACCTATAATTATCATTGTTCAGAGTTATGTAAGGTTTGTTTGTCTTTTGACAAAAACAGGTTAAAACCATGGGGTTAGGCATTACAAGAAGCCAAGGAGAATTTGGAGGACATAAAGCTCGATTTTAGATGTTCAACCAAGCTCCTAAAGCTTCAAATCCTAAAGCGACATGAAGATGATGCTCCACTATGTGGCGCGACCAACAACACATAAAGGCAACTTAGTCTTCCACTGCAAACTCCAAGGTTCAAACTGAGATAAGAATGCTGCAAGGTTCAACCAAGTGATTGACCAAGTGACCCTCTGGGGTGACCATGTCAAGATACTGATACAAAACTTAGACCAAAAATACCGAGAGTCTCGAAAAAGTTTTCGACAAAGAGACCTTAAAGGGGTGACTACATCGAGTTCCTCAAATTTCCCGATGATCGAGATCCTGCAAGTCTCGACCATCGGCTTGACCAGTAAGACTCCGAGGCACAAAAAAGTTGAAGAAATTGAAGATTCAAATCCCAGACTTCCCACGAGTCTTGACCAAGGTGTGCATAAGAATGAAAGGGGCGACTTGGTCAATAGCGACATCTTCTATGTGAGATTTGCTGCAAACTTTCCTAACTTGTAAAATAAACCTTGTAAACCCTAGAGCCTATACGTAGTCACTAAAAACACAAGCTTTGGGTTCCTCTTTGGCTTCTCTTAGGTTAGTGACAGACCTAAGACGTCATTGGGAGCCAAGTTTGATTAGGAGTAGTATAGATTTCTGGGCTGTGCATGAAGTGTCCGACGACGTATGATAATCGGTGGCGTTTGTGTGTCTTCTAGTTTATATTACATGGTCTTCTTTTGTTCTTCTTGGCATTAGTGACATACGTGATGAATGCAAAGGGATGATCTTTTTACATGCTTTCATTTACAGCTTTCCTTTACTGCTTTCATTTATGGTTTATATTGTGATGATGCTTAGTGACGAGATTAGCACCTCTATTGCTTCAGTGAGTTTACACATGTTAGGCTAAAATCTCCTATAGAGGTTCTCATGATCGTTGAGATGGAGGATACTTTGGTTCCTGACAGTTCTGTAGATGGCTGGTGTACCCTTGCTACTCTATGCCCTCAAATGGCTCCTTGGATTGTTTAGCTGAGTTCCAGTTAGTTTAGCACAGTAAACTCACTAAACTTGGAGTAAGCAGAACAACATCCTAAAATAAACTTATTTCTAAACAAAACTTTGTAGGAGTAGAGTTAATATAGATTTACTTTCTTTCATTTAATTGCTTTCCAATAGTTGGTTAGCTTTTACCCATTGAAAAATACTGCCTTTTACTTCTTTTTCATAACAAGGCTATAATAAACTAATTTGGAAGTGTTTTGATAACTGCACTTTAAGTCTCCATGGATCGATACCCGACTTACCCACTTTCTACTGAACTTGGGATAGTTATGTTTTATAAATATTATTTTTGGTAGTTAAGGACTCAAGCCTTGGCAAGCCTACCAAATTTTAGCGCCGTTGCCGGGGACTTGGCTATGGTTATGAACCAACTTCTAAATTAGGGTATTGTTGCCTTGTTCATTTTATTTGCCCTCCTTTTATTTTCACTTTCTTTGTTATCTTTTATTTTCTATATTTTTGTTTACTTCTTCTGAAGTCTGAATCTTTGTGCTTACAAGTGTGTATGTTTGGTTTGTGTTCTTTGGAACCTAAGATACTTCCCATAGATCCTGAGATTGAAAAATCCTATAGGTCCCCTAGGAAATCTATCTCTAATCTAAAGAAGGCTGAGTCATCCGAACTGAATGCCATGGCCAAAAATAACCCACTGGTTCCTGCTGAACAAATCCTCGAACCCCAAGCTCCCTACCTACCTATGGTAAGAAAGCAAGCCCTTTGGCCTCTTAAGGACTACTTTGCACCTAATGCATACACATCATCGTCCTACATCCGATTCTCAGATTTTCAGGTGGCACAATTTGAGATTAAGATTTCAATCATCTAAATGTTGCCCAACTTTCATGGGAATCGCATTGAAAATCCTTATTAGCATCTAGATGAGTTCTTAAAGATTTGATCCACCATCCGCATACCTAATTTTAGTGATGATGCCCTTCATCTTAGGCTCTTTCCATTCTTTCAAAAGGATAAGGCCAAATATTGGTTGACATCCTTAGAGCCAAACTTGGTGACCAAGTGGGCCACCATACAGCATGAATTTATGAAAAAACACTTCCCAATAGGGAAGTCTAATCAGCTGCGAAGGGCAATCACAAGTTTTGTACAAATATCTTTAACACTTAGGAGCGCTTTAGGGACCTACTCCGTAAATGTCCACATCATTAGGTTCTTAAGTGGAAATTAGTCCAAACCTTTTATGAAGGGTTACACCTGAAAGAGATTGGTCTATGGTTGATGCACCATGCGGAGGTACTTTCCTTACAAAGCATGAGAATGAGGCTTGGATTCTCTTTGAAAATTTGGCTAAAAATTCTCAACAGCACATGGCCACGACTTGTAGACTACCCAATCCATGAACCTCTAAACCTGAAGGAGTTTACGAGTTGGCTGCAAGCCATGACTTAGCCCCTACCTTGCTTGCCATATCCAAAAAATTAGACCAGTGCTTGTCCTTAGGACTGCATATAATGGCATGTGCAGAGGTTTGTGCAATATGCTCTGACCTTTCCCACATATGTTATCATTTCCCTCATGTATATTCCCAGCTTGAGCTTGTGCAAGAGGAAATGAAAGCCACCCAAAATTGGTATTATAAGCCATCCAATGACCACTATTCGAATACCCACAACCTTGGGTGGAAACAACATCATAACTCTTCCTGAAGGCCGCAAGCTCTGGGTTTTCAATCCCAAAGACCTCCACAAGCCCCTAAGGCTTTGCCTTTGCGCTCATACCAAAACTTCCAAAGTCATCCTAATTTAGCCCATAGCTCTTCTAGCGTTTAGCAGCTATCTCTGCCTCCACCTAGACATGATCAAAATTTTCAAGAAATAGTGTTGAGAGCACTCAAAGGTATTAAGACAAATAACCAGGTAGAAAAGTAATTACTTGACTATCACTCTAAAACTATTGCTAAGCTAGAAGCCTCTTTAGGCCAACTAGTTCTTTCTATAAGCTACAAAGATGGGAATAAGATTTCTAGCCAACCTTAGTCCATCTTAAAGAACCGAACACCGGATTGTCATTGTGTCACGAGTAGGCCTAGGCGGTAATTACCTTGCAACATGATGGAGTGATAAAAGAAAAGGCAAGCAAGGCAAGGATGAGAAGATAATAGAAGTAGAATAGAAGGCTAGATTAAACTCTTATTCCGAAGCTTCCACAACCTCCAAATAAGAAACATGGCCACACTTTGCCTTGTAGGCAAATTTGAAATCTAAAAAGGATGAAGCTGAAGATTCCATGATGAACACCTTTAGGAAAGCAAAAAATGACCTTTTCCTCTTAGATGTTATCAAAAGAATGGCTAACTACAAAAAGTTTCTCAAGGAGTTATGCATTCGAAAGCATGAATCAACAGCGCACCTGAATCGAGGAGTCCAACATACCCAAACCCTCAGCTCAATTTCTCTAGGGTCTGTTCCTTTTAAGCTCAAAGACCCTGGCACCACTGCGATCTCTTGTATAATAGGATTATGCATAGATAATGCCCTTTTAGACTTGGGGGCTAGTGTGAACATACTACCGTACTTGATCTATCGAAAAACTGGTTTAGGAGATTTGTAGCCAACCTCGGTCATGTTGCATTTTTCTGATTAATCTATAAAAAGAACTCGAGGTATTATAAGGGATGTCCTAGTCAAGGTGGATAAATTCTTTTACCCTGCTGATTTCCTTCTTCTAGACATGGAACCTATCGGGCCATCAAAGCAGTTAAGTCCAATCCTTTTGGGCCGACCAGTTTTAGCTACTGCTAATGCCAATATTTAATGTAGGACAGGCGTTATGGAAATTTCCTTTGGAAACATGCAACTCTGACTTAACGTGTTCCATACTTAGCAAAAAAAACCTGACAATCTTCCTTACAAGCATGTCAATATGATCAATGAAGGTGTTGAACAAGATGCATCCTCGACCTTGTTAGGTGATCCCCTTGAGAAGAAGTTCCCACGTGATCAACCTCCTATAATAAGTTTAGAGGATCCATGTACCCGAGTTCCTGCTTCTAGTAAGTTGGCCTCTACATCGGGAGGGTGACCTTGGAAAGCGTGATTTGAGAGCTTTCCTACACTCTCTAGTGTACTAGCACACCCTTCTATTGAGGTCCCTCCAGTTTTGAATTAAAGCCTCTGCCATCTTCTCTCAAGTATGTTTTCTTGGGCCCCTGAGAAACCCTGCATGTAATCATATCATCCAGCTTAGATCACTCACAAAAGTCAAGGCTCATTCATATTCTACAGAAACATATGAGAGCAATAACATGGTCAGTAGCTAACCTTAGGGGAATTGACCCATCTATTTGCATGCATCGAATTCATCTCGAGCCAAATGCTAAACCCATCTAGGAGATGCAACAGAGACTTAATCCAAATATGAAGGAAGTGGTTTTGAAGGAAGTTTAGATGCAAGGATCATATTTCTCATATCTTATAGTGAATTCATGAGCCCCACGCAAGTGGTCCCAAAGAAATTCGCGATCACTATTGCTAGGAATGATTAGGGTGAAGGCATCCCCACTCATGTCACCAATGGTTGGTGGGTATGCATTGACTATAGGAAACTTAATAACCTCACCTAAAAGGATCACTTCCATTACCATTTATCGATCAAATCCTAAAGAGATTAGTAGAACAAAATTTCTATTGATTCTTGGATGGGTACTCAGGGTACAATCAAGTCACAGTCCACTCAGATGATCAGGAGAAGACTACATTCACTTGCCCATTCAGGACTTTTGCATATAAGAGGATGCCTTTTGGGCTACGCAATGCCCTAGACTCATTTCAAAGGTACATGCTAGCCATATTCTCCGATATGGTGGAAAAATTTCTTGAACTACTTATGGATGTCTTCTCTGTGTTTGGGCCATCTTTTGTTGCATGTTTGGACAATCTATCTAAGGTCCTCGTGAGATGTGTAGAATCAAATTTGGTACTGCACTGGGAAAATAGTCACTTTATGGTCAAAAAGCTAGTTTAGAACACCTCCATAAGGAAGAGTTACTCATCGTGCTTCTACCCTAGACAACATCCATCAAAGCATAAGACTACGGAGGTCCAATTTCTTGCCCTTGAGCAAGCACCAGAGAACAAAGCAGTCAGCATAGGAGATGTATGCATGTGATTCAGCCTAAGGGAGTATATTATAAGTGATGTTTTTTTGTATACTTTGAGATTGAAGGTTCAAGTTTTTGTATAACAGAGGACTGTCAAAAGAAACAGGCTCATTTTATAGTACCAAAGGAAGAAATTCTTCTGGAGTAAAACCCTGTTCTAGAATCCAAGAAGTACCAAAAAGAGGACATTCAAAATCTCATTTGGTAATTTTAAAAATCTTTCTAAAGGATTCAGAGGTAAAGGAGATGGATTTGTCCATTACTTTAGATGATAGATCAATCTCTTCCTTGACAAGGTTTGCATAGAAAATTTTTATGAGATTGGGAAAATGTCCTTTCGCTTGATATAAAATGAAAATTTTCCATCCTAGAGTGTCAAATAGGGAAATTATATGTGGCAAATCAAATTGGAAAAATGAAACATCAATGATTTTACCTAGAATAGGATCCGCCGTGCTTAAATAATTCTAATAAAAAGTCTTCGCATGCGGGCCTACAAGCCATTGTTTGATCAAAGGGTCTTCAGTGGTTTTAGTATAGGCGGATGGTTTCTTGCTTCCAATTGACTTTTGTCTCGGCATTTTGGATATTTTCTATTGATAACCATAAGTGTATAGGCTAAGATTTGTTGAGATTTGGAAGATGGAAGATAAGATTCTTTGTGTTTTTGGATGGGAGGAAGCTGAGGAAAGAAAAAGAGTGAGAACACTCGAAGAGAAAAACCCTAGGTCCGTTGACTGACCATTCAAATGGCTCAGGTTTTTATAAACGAGCCTATGGTTTTTCCGTCAGTCAATTGGCTGACCTCAGAGTCAGTTGGCTGACTGCTCTCTATTTTAGGAAGAATAATTTACTCAGTCCGCTGGGCCTTTGGTCAATCACCTGACTGTAAGTATTTCTTTAAATTTTTTCCTTTCACTTAGTTTTTCTACTGTTTAATAGACCAAGCACTCTTTTAACGGTTATGAATCTATCTTCTAAGAGAGGTTTAGTAAGGATATTAGCCCATTGTTCATTTGTATTGATAAATTCTAGAATGATGTCTTCTTTTTGAACATGATCTCTTAGGAAGTGATGTCTTATATCAATGTGTTTGGTTCTTGAGTGTGAAATGGGATTTTTAGATATGTTTATCACACTTGTATTGTAACACTTCACTACAAAAAATA
Source organism: Malania oleifera (assembly GCF_029873635.1). NCBI lineage: Eukaryota > Viridiplantae > Streptophyta > Magnoliopsida > Santalales > Ximeniaceae > Malania > Malania oleifera. Next base: position 91,040,589 of record NC_080427.1, on the reverse strand, counting down.
TGGTTATTAGTGAAGCTTTTCAATTAGTCGTTATACCTGCCGTTACTAATACTTATTAGTGACGAATTTTTCAAACTGTCACTAATAACAGAGTATCAGTGATGGATTAAAACCGTCACTAAAAACCTAAGCCTGTCATTATAGATTTTACACTGGATCGACCAAAAATCGTCACTAAAACCATAGTATTAGTGATGGTTTTAAAACCGTCACTAATGCTTAATTACTAGTGATGTTTTTAAAACCGTCACTAATACTCAATTATTAGTGACGATTTTAAAATTGTCATTATTGCTCTTTAATTAGTGACAGTTATAAAACCGTCACTAATGCTCTATTATTAGTGACGGTTTTAAAACCGTCACTATAGCTCCATTATTAGTGATGGTTTTAAAACCGTCACTATTACTCTATTATTAGTGATGATTTTTGAACCGTCACTATTGCTCTGCAGAACCGTCACTTATGGATTTAGTGATGGTTTTAAAACCATCACTAAAGCCATAGTATTAGTGACGGTTCAAAATCGTCACTAATACTTAAATTGGACAATTAGTAGTCAAGTTAATTTTTTTCTAATTATTAATTCATGTAAAAATCTATAATTAAATTACATTTTCTTATACATAACATTAAACCATAATTGCAAAAAAAATCATAAATTATTCAAAATTCTAATTCAAATTTAAATACAAATTCAAATTCAAATACAAATATATTATACAAATTCAAATTCAAATACAAATACATTATACAAATTCAAATTCAAATACATTTCATCTGTTCAGATAACAAAAAAAGTGAAAAGCTACATTCGTAGTGCCTGACGTTGTTACAGTTGCAAACCCTACAAATTAAGAAAGTTAAAAAAAATAGTATACGGTTTTTGAAAAATTTTGGCAGCATTTCTCCTGTAAATATGACCTTTTTCCATAAAGATATACTCTAAAACTAGGTGTTTACAATAAACAGTTCATAATAATCCAACTAGTAATGAATTTTGCAAGTGCACAGGAGCTTCATATAATAAGCATTAAATAAGGTAACGTGTTCATGCATCCCATAAAACACATATATCAGAATATAGTGGATTATCCTATAAACAACATATTTCATAGAGTAGACACAGTTGGTATGAGATTCACTATAAAATGAAAATCCCAATATACCATGAATCTATCATGCATGTTGGACAAGAAATTGAAGAAGATTTAATACATATGACTAAAGTAGGCAGGTAAAGTGAAGTACCTTGAGCATGTTGTGTGATCTAATATGACGGGACTAACCATGCTATGTGGATCAGAATATTGGGTAAATAAGTAACAATATAAGTTGTTGAAATGAGATGTTGACATGGAGGGGTGGTATAACTATAAAAGATAATTATGGGTTTAACATATTTATGGTAAGTTAGGCTTGACACCTATAAAAGAAAAGAATAATAAGATAAGAAATAGGCAGTTATGATGGTTTGGGCACTGACATTGTTGCCAAATAACACAATAGTGAGGATTGAGATACTAATGTCAGAAATAGTAGGAGGTGGAGGGTTGCCCTAGGCCCGGCATCGCAGACCCCAACTAGTGGAACTAGGGCTTGGTTGTTGTTTATTGTTTATTGTTTACAATTCAAGTTTTCAACCAACAAAACATGTCTTTTCAATTTCAAGTTTTGTTTCCTAAGTTAGGAAACCTATTAGTAAAACTCACACTGGCCTTTCTAAGCGAATGTTCTTAAACTAGATGTAGTACATATGTTTGTACATGAATGTGTGTGACTATATGCCATTGTTCCAATCTGCTCACACAAATGTAAGAGTTTCATAAATTTAACAATTTAGTCTCAACTCATATTATCAATCACTACTTTGTTATCAACGAACCAATTCTAAAGTTTCCTACGGTAAAGCAAAGGGAAATTTAATAAGTGGGAAAATGACTTGATGGTTATGGACAAAAAAATCAAAAAGGAGTTTGTATCATTATCTCAGACTAATGGACAATGGAGCAAATAACATAAAAACAACTACAACTATGCATTTTGATTGTTTCATATCAAATAACCACCCTAAATTTAAAAATATCTTAATAAAGAAAAAAATAAGATTCATTCGAGGGTATATTCCAGTAAAGCAAGCATATAAGGGAGGCAGATTCAACCAAGTGTAAAGAGGGCCTAGATCTAGGGGAGGAAAAACAAAAGGTAAGATACACTTTTATTATATGCAAAACTAAAAAAATAAGTGATTCCAAAAAATAACAATTGCACACTTGATAATTTGCATTAGTCCACTCAATGCAACTTTTTCTATCATCAAAATCAAACATTGGGTCAATAGAGGACTTGAAATAATTCCTAGATGTAAAACCACTATAACTGGAAATTCCTATCTTTCTCCCTTGTAGTCCTAACACTTTTTTGATCTATTGGAGGCCTATGGGCCAGGGCTGCTCAATGCGAGGTGGTACATCTTCCATCCCCTACTCCTTCCCACCCCCTTCCAATGTTTGAACCCTTGACCTCGAACGTGGTAATCCGAAACTGTAACAGTCATTACAATCTTCCATATTTCATGACATTTATACATCTACTAAATTTTTTATTTTGTAAAACCCACCATAATACTTTCCCATTCATCCTGACTTTTTGAAGTCAATAAAAGTCATGTGAAATCTCCTTTTCTTTTATCTAAAACTTTCCATTGATCTTCTCAATAAGTATGTAATCCCTACGGCTGATCTCCTTGATATGAGAACAATATAATATTTTGATATCCTCATTTCTTTTTTTAGTCTTTATTTAATTATTTTCCCAAAGTCCATTGTAATGATTCCGTAACAATTATTGCAAATTTTAATATCCATATAACAGAGTTCTCCTTCATTTATGTTTCATATTCTTAGTTTTTATAATTTTTTTGAATAAGCTAGGCAACCATATCGCTTCGTTATGCCCAAGCGCTTGCAAACTTGAATGGGATGCCATCTTGTTTTATAGATATTTCAATTTTTTGAACCACATAAAAAATATTTTATTTATTATGCCTCACTAAAAGTTGAGGTGTCTGATTTAGGTTTACATTTTTTGCTTGCAATCCACTTGATGTGAAATGATCTAGGAAAGCCTATTTATGTTATCAAGTGTCACAGAAGTTCGTTCTAGCCCTAAGAGGAATCTAATAAAATCAATTATGATATCCGTATTACTTGGTGATTAGAACTAGTATTACCAAGTTACTATTATCAAGTACTTAATAATTCTTGACAAGAATGCTCTATATATCGTAATCCAAAACCATAAATCTAAGAGAGTGATTTTATTCATCATGATTGACATTTCGTATGGAAGTTTTCATAGGTGATGTGATGTGCAACAGTTGGTGTAAAAGACAAGCACAATAACTTCTAACAGAATACTAAACTTTTAAACTAGCTGTTGCATGCCATGTTACTTATAGAAACTTTCATTGAGTGGATTTGAGAAAAAAAAAAATAAGAAAGAATATATCAGCTCAGAGGGAAAAAAACAACAAAGGAAGCTAACAAAGGTTGGCAGCTTAAAAGTAGTTGAATATCTCCCAATACTAGAACATCTACCTCTCACTTCATTTAAAATGGAATAAATCACATTGTTAGGAATAAATGAAATATTATCAAAATTAAAGATAAATTTCTAATTTTCCAAACATGATAAATGGATGCAATCCAATCTAACTTGCTGATGACTTCTGCATGGGATTGTTACCAATAAGGAAAGCCAATGGATTTCATCCTCCCAGCTTGAAAAAAAAAATCTGGGAACTTTGAGAGCAACTACTGCCTTATGATAGATGCTTCTAGTATAATAATAGTCAATATATCCTTCTGTCCTTAGTGCCATGATGACAAAACAAACAAGAAGGTAGTATAATAATAGTCAATATATAAGTGGCTTCTGTATTTAATGCCATGATGACAAAACAAACAAGAAGGTACAGAAACTCTACCCCATATCAAGAGTCTGTCAAGGGTCAGGAACTTATTCAAAGCTGCTAACCTGCTTATAAAAGCTTGCCTTTGAATATTTTGTTTAAATGAAATTGTAGGATGCCATGAGCCTCTCTCCCTTAGCTGATCTTTGGTGAATTGAAATTAAAAATGCCTGAAGCAGTGGGTTCCTAAGAAATAGAATCTTTAGTGATAGGATTAGGTGAGAAATCCAGTCTAGTCTTAATTTCAGCAGCCTTGCCAAAAGCTCTCCTTTGCCAATTCCATCTACCCTCCTTGTTTATGCTTGAAACTTTAGCATCCAATGAAATACCAAAGTTAGAGCAATATCAAGGCGATACGTTTCCACAAAGGTACTTAGAGAGTGACAATTATCAAATAGCAGAGAGGTGGATTTATTGTTGCCAATGATGTATTTGAAGCAGCTTTTACTTTATTATCCTAATATGGAAAATTTTATTTTGTTAAGTTTTTTGTTAGATAGGTTTTTAAGATTATCTAGTGATGTTAAAGCAGGCTAGCAATTTTACACTCTATTTGCTTCTGCATTGAAGTGTTGTTGTTTCTAGGCACAAAATATTACTTCACACATTGCCATTTCACTATTAAAATTTAAATAAAATCATCATATTATTAAATTCGTAAATTTAAATTTTTAGGCAATAGGGCCTTGAAGGAACATCGATTTTCTAATAGGGTGGGGGCATGGAGTATTCTTGTTCCCTGTGGGAGAACTGGCCATTCTCACTCCATCACCATCCTTACCAGTTTAAATAGAGAACAACATTTCAATACATGTTTTTACTTCTTTGGAGAGATACTTTTGCCTTTTGCAACAAAAGCTTTTATTCAAGTTGTAGACCCTAAATAGCAAATGGGGTTATATTTTTTAGTCTATTACCATTAATTTAAAAGAAAATAAAAGGATTTTGTGTCACTGATATTTGCTATAGGTAATTTACTCCTCATAAATACACTTTTTCTTTGGTTATGAAATTGTGTCATTCACATGTATCATGCTTATAGTATCATTATTACTAACCCTTCATGAATGAAAGAGCTATTTGTTTTAGTACAATTAAATGAATAATTTACTCTAGATGTGTATGTTAATTTATTAGCAATCTCAAATGTAAAGACAAAATTGTTATTCTATACTTTTCTTTTTCAAATTTCAAGGGATTCAACATGTTAGGTCTTTTCTTAGAGCCCTATTGGCAAGAATTGATATTAAATTTTTAGCGACACAGATTTCTAATATAGTAATATCTATGTGTCTTAAACATGATCTTTTCTCTTTTGTATACCTATATATGATTATTAATTTGGTGCTGGATGATTTAAATCTAGCTTAATTGCAAACAAAAAGTGTTGGATTACATATTTGACTAAAGGGAGTAGATTACTATTGAAATAAGGGAATAAAGTAATTTTTAGAAATTAGCAATAGAAATGGCTTTGATTGGTAATTTCCAAGAAGAAAATAATAATAAAAAAAGGAAATGGAAATGGATGTGACTGGTAAATTTCAAGAAAAAGATAAAAAAAAAATAGAGAGGGTATAAGAGAGCAAATATACAAGATAGAGGAGAAAGAGCGAAAATGCTGCTCTATTGATCATCTTGTGAATTATGAGGTTGTTTGCAGGTCAAAGGATGAGTGGTGTTTTTCCCTTTTTTCTTTGGGGGGGGGGGGGGGGGGTGAGGTCTTCAAATTTATTGCTTTAAGTTGGTGCCTAAGAACACTACTATGATGGGCAAGTGGTTATGATCCTTCCCTTTAGAAACAAATTCTTTGTGGCATTGGGTTATCGAAAGTAAATTTAGTAAACAAGAATGTGAATGAGATGCTAATTCTATGGCTAGATTTAGCCATGGAAATCCACGAAATTTGATTCATAGGTATCTCCTTCTTTTTTTCCTTGCATCAAATATGAAGTGCAAGACGGTAGGAGGGTTCTGTTTTGGCAGGATCAATGGTGAGGTGAATTATGATTTTCATCTAATTATTCTTTCTTTGCTATCCATTGACATGGAGACCTCTTGGGACTCTAAATTATGTAGAATTCTAAATAATGTGTTCAGATAATAACTGTCAAAGGCCTGATATACATTGTTGGTCAACAACCTAACAAGCTTAAGATTTTAGGTAAAGTCGTATTCTAACATGGTATCAGAGACATTGACAAGAGGTCCTAGGTTCTATTCTTCTTGTATATGTTTCTTGTTTGTTTTGTTAAATTATCTTATTCCCTATAATGGGTGTTGTTTATCGTTTTCTTATCTTTCCACATGTTGTTGGGCTGCATGTGTAGGGGAATGTCAAAGTCTGATATAAATGCTCTTGGGCAGAGGGTGAAACCATATCTTCCCAAGATTTGCGGAACCATTAAGTGGTGCTTGAATAACAAGAGTGCTAAGGTGAGGCAGCAAGTTGCTGATCTTATTTCAAGGATTGCTGTTGTCATGAAACAGTGCCAAGAAGAACAACTGATGGGTCATCTTGGGGTTGTCTTGTATGAATATCTGAGAGAAGAGTATCCAAAAGTTTTGGGATCAATACTGGGGGTTCTCAAAGCTATGTTATTGGTATGAAAAAAATGACTCCTCCGATAAAGGATTTGCTTCCTTGACTAACCCCAATCTTGAAGAATCAGCATGAGAAGGTGCAGGAAAATTGTATTGATCTTGTTGGTCGAATTGCTAACCATGGGGCTGAATTTGTCCAAGCAAGAGAATGGATGAGGATTTGTTTTGAGCTTCTTGAGATGCTTAAAGCCCATAAAAAAGGTATCTAGCGAGCAACTATGAACACATTTGGCTACATTGCAAAATCCATTGGACCACAAGATGTCCTAGCAACATTATTGAACAATCTCAAAGTGCAGGAGCTTCAGAATCGCGTGTGTACTACTGTGGCAATTGCAATAGTTGCAGAAACATGTTCTCCTTTTACAGTACTACCAGCATTAATGAATGAGTATCTTGTACCAGAACTCAATGTGCAGAATGGTGTTTTAAAATCACTCTCTTTTCTTTTTGAAGGCATGGTTTGATTCTCCCTGCTATTATCTTTGCAATCATTTTGTATACAATATTGCAGCATGATATGGGTCTATATTCCTTTACAGTGTTAGCATGCTTTGACTTAGTAATTAAGGCAATCGCGTGTGGTTATTTGCTTCAGTAGATTTCCAGAATCAAATAATTCTTTCATAGCATTAATAAGATCCTTACCTGTTAAGCTTCATGTTTTCTTGGAGAAGCAGGCAGTGTACCCATCAAATCTCGAGGATTTGTTGTCCCTTATGCTAAACAAAGATTTTTTAATTTCCTCTTCTGTGATGGGGGCTATTATCTGAGCAGCTTGATCTTTATTAATGATTTTACCTCTAGCAACAATCTGTGCATCAATGCATTCAGTTGCATCCGTTTTACCTAGGAGATTTTTATAGTAATCAAGGAATTCTTCCACAACTTGCTGCGAGGATGTTGTTATCTCACCATTTTCTTTCATTACAACAGATATGTGATTCCTGTGAGCTTGTCTCCTGACACTATCTCTCAAGTATTTAGCCTTGGCCATTTGATAGAGGAACCGTCTGTTAGCTTCACCAAGTCTGTTAGCCTTTTCTTTCTTTTCTATCAATCTTCTTTTAATTTCCAAGTCCCTTGGGAAGTCATGAAGCAGCTACTGAGCCTCAACTACTTCTTCCATAGCATGTTCTACTCTGCTTGTAATATAGGAAAAGTGCAGTGAGTTTAGGTTCCTGAGGGGCTGTTTTAGTGCTTGAAGCTTTTTCATAAGTCTGAATTGAGAAAAACCTCTGATATTCAAATCCCAAGCCCTTTTAATTTCCTCCTAAAAATTTTCGTGATTAACCCATATATTGAAAAATTTAAAAGGTCTCCTTCCAAAGTTCACATCTTCAAATAGAGAAACAATGCATGAAGAATGATTAGAGTACACTCTAGGAAACTGAAATTTTGTGTGAGCATTATACGCTGATATAAGCCATTTGTGATTCACCAATGTTCTATCCAATTTACACCTGACATTGCCATTCGACCAAGTAAGGAGACAACCCGAAGAGTTCAAATCCATCAGCCTAGCTTCATAAAAACAGTCATTTATATCTTTTACCCCATAAGCTGTGACGGGTACCCCATTTTGCTTCTCCTCTGGGGAAAGGACACAGTTGAAATCCCCCATTATCAGCCAAGGATATGAAATTTGGATAAAATCAATGAGTTCCTGCCAAAGAGACCTTCTAGCTACAATTGAGTTGAATCCATACACAAAACTCATAGCAAAGCATTTTGATGTAACTAAATAGGTAACCTTGCAGTGTATTACTTGATCTTTCGAACCCAGAATCTGTCACTAAACTTTCTGAGAGTTCCATAGCACCAAAATCCTTCCTACATTGTGTTGTTCAAAATTATTGGCTTGCCTCCATGTACTAAATTTTTTATTCATCAACTTCTCCAAATTTTCAGAAGACAACTTAGTTTCCGGAATACAAAATATGTCAACTTTATTTTTCTTCATGAGGTTGATACCCCGTTCTGTTTCAAGGGACTGTTGAAGCCCCTTATGTTCCATGTAATAATCTTCATGATGCATAAAGGGGGCCTGACCCCCTCTTCTTATTTGTTTGATTTACAGCTCCCCCTTTCTTCATAGCCTTCTTGTTTTTAACTTTAATGAATCCATCATTATTTTGTGCCTGCAGGTCATTCTTTTTTCAAGGTCCACCAGTAGCTAGCAGAGCACATATTACTTCCTTACTCTTAGGGAGAAGAGGAACTTTATCTTCCAAAGAAGCATCATTACAGCCATCTTGACCATCCTCTACCACTAGTTTAGATTCTTTAGGGAGATAGACCCCTTGTTTTACATTTCTAGGAAGAGCCTCAGCTGTTTCGACCTGACATCCCTCATCAACCTACACACAAGGAAAAGAAGATTTATCCTCTTCACCAGGATTCTTATGAAAAATCAGGAAGTATCTAGAAGTATTGCTGTCTTCTCCTAAACTAATGGAAAAATGCCCCAAAAGACTAGTCTCCACATTAGATTGGAATTTGTTTCCAAAATCAACATCAGGACATACTATGTTTTCAGTACTCCCCAAGGATCTTCTAGACACCAGATTGCTTTATGCATCAAAATCATTTCCAATCCCCCCATTTTTCCATAATTGGGGATGTAAAGATTCCATGTTTATCAGTTCTACCTTGAATTTCACTTCCGACTTCTTGAATTGCAGCATTAATTTCCTTATTTCCCTTCTCACCACTGGAATTCTTGAAACCTACAGGAGAGGTCGAAGAGTCCTGTTCCATATCCTGATCCACATCCACCCCTTCCTTCTCATTTACTTTTTTTTCCTCCACAGTTTTCACTTGAACCTTGTTTGTAGCATCAGTTTCAATAGGAATTCCAGCATCTCTATTATTATTGTTTTTTACTACAAATACTTTTTTCATCTTTGTATTTTCCTTCTCTTCCTTCTCTTTCTTGCTACTACAGAAATTCTCTGAATAACGCACCATTTTGTAGTATGAGCAATACCTGGGTAAGTTTTCATAAAATACTTGTTGATATCTCTTCATCCTCAGGTTTAGGGATCCCCAAACATGAAGGATTCTGAAGTTTGGGGCCCTTTAATGCAGGACCAACATCCCGACAACTTAGTTCTCAAATCTTAATAAGAGAAGATGCATAGGAGCATTTTTTTATAGGCTTATATGCTTGGAAGCTAAGGAAACTAAAGGAAATGAATTTAGGAAACCTAAATCAACTAAAGTACTAGGAAAAATTAATTGGGTCCTCAACTCTCTAATTGACTCTCTAATTGAGATACAAATACCTTAGTAATTGGGCCCTCAACTCTCTAATTGACTCTCTGATTAATTAGCCCATTAATATATATTTTTTTCAACTGCGTGAGATTTGCTATCTTATGGATTCTTTGGCTTGAAATGCAGGCAAGAATTTTCAAAGATTGGAGAAATTTTTTTATTCTCCTTTGGGGGTAAGCTATTTTTTTTTTTTTTGTGCTTCTTTTTGGGTTCATTCCCTTGGGATTGAGTTTTGGCTCTCTGATACTCAAAGAGACTTGAAGGCAGTACTTCTATAGTTTTCTTTCCCTTTGAGGGAGGATGCCTTATCTACCTTTCTTTGTAGCTATCCCTTTTCATAGTAAATATGTTTTACTATCTTAAACAACAAACTAAGGGAAGTTACCAGAGAATATGGAACAAATGATAATCACGCAATACAAATAACATGCAGGAGTAAAAGGGGAAAAAAAGAATAAAAAGAAAAGAAATCACATTGTTGCAGAGTTCGAATCTTTATAAAATTGAAAATACAGTGTAAGTAACATACAAGAAAAAAATCAGTTGTAAAAAAATCAAAGTGGATTTGGCAGTGATGTGAAGAAAAAGTGGTATAGACCCATTTCTCACTTTTTTCTAAAAAGTGAGCTTTATGTGAAGTGTTTTGTAGGGTCTAGGTATAGTGGTATATATGTTGGCAAACATTTCCCAGCAAAGCAGTGAAAGCACTATAATGGGTGCTCAAGTCACTTGCCACTATTGTCAAACATAGCCATTCATAGGAAAATACTGGGTGGTCTCAAACCACCATGTTAGCAACCTAGCTGGTGGTCCTAATTTGACCACCGCAAATTGACACATGGTGGTCTATGACCACCCATTAACATTATATGAATCCAACATAGTATTCTTGTTGAATTGAGCCCAAATAATTGTTATGATTGGATGATTGTAAGGTGCGTTTAATATAGCATTTTTCTTTTCAAGTTTGATATTGATGGTTTAATGCTTTAGGATGCATTTGCTTTAGAATTCTTAAGTGGCTAGCTTTTGCTAAGGTAGCTTGACACACATTGGGGGCAACAAATCTAAGGGATGTGACTCTTAAGTTTTTGTTTTTGTTTTGTTTTGTTTTTTTTGTTTTTTGTGTTGTTTTGTACTAGGGAATTACAAAATAACAGTAATCTAAGAAAAATAACTCCAAATATATTAGCTAGGCTAATGTGCTTATCATGTTCCTCCAATATACACATGATAAAATAACTATCACAAGTTTAAAATCCATTCAGTCCAATTATAGTCCATCCGATCAATCATATAAATTAATCATACAAAACAAACATACCCTTAAACAAACATACACTAAACATTTCATATGGAAGTAGAAGTCAAGATATTTTTGTTCAGGAGAGACAAATACTTTTGAAGTCTTAACTCTAGCAGAAAAAACACAGTAGTGAGTTTTTTCGCTGTGCTAAATGGAGTTATTAGCTAACAATAGGAGGATGTCTTTTTCCTTTGGGCTCATGTAGAAAGAGGTAGCCATGGTCATGAAGAAGGCTAGTGCCAAGGGTCAAATAATTATGATATTGTTCCTGGTAGTTCTGTTTATTGTCCTTTTTGTTATGATCTTCTTCACCTAGGCTAGAGAGGAAGAAGCTGCTCCCAGTGTTGGTGATACACAAGAGAGAAGTTTGACCTGGCTTAAATGCAGGACTCCGTAAAAGCAGATAAGCGAACTAAATCCATGTATTGTTCAATAAATTGATACCGAAGTGGCTTTGAATGGGGGTTCCTAGCTTTAGTGATGATGAAGATTGGGTCCAATAACAATTCCTACCAATTATTATATGTTAAAAGAATTCATTTATTTTGGTCTCTCTTGATTAAATTATCATGGTTCAAATTTTGAGAGTTTTAACTTATTATTTGAGATAATATCTTGATATTTAAGTGGAGAAAGGAAGATGACATATTCATTATTCCTGTAAATTAGTTGAATATCCAAAGAGTTTTAGACAACCATAAAAGAGGGATGATAAACTACCTTTTACATACCTTCTAATGAGATGAGTCACCCGCATCATCTAGACGGGATTGGCGCATCATTTGTTTGATCTGACCTTTCCAATTCTTCATGGCTTGCAGCTCTACTTTCCAGTTCGACATCTTTTCTTTCAATTGTTGGTTCTTCGCTTCCACCAATTGCATCAAGATAACCATCTCCTCCGCTCGAGCCTTGGCAGCTCGACACTCTCGGTCAATCTCATCACAAGACGCCGCACTAAAAGAAGATGATGATGTTGGGGCGATGTCTCCACTCCCAAGACCATTCAACCAGCCACCTATTCGTTGCCCAAGCACCTGAGTGCAGATCTCATCATCCGTCATCAGCTGACTGCCCTTTGCAATGGGTGCATCCCTTAGCTCAAGCATCTTTGCCTATTTTCAGTTATGCTGCGCACCCTAGCACCACTCCTCCGATGGCCTCTGATGTGTTCTCTAATAAAGATCTGGCCTCGACTCTAGGTCACCAGTGATGGGATCACGCTACATTATCATATAAAAGTTCTTTAATATTAATTCAGCGGTGTCAATATAAATAACACTTGTCAGGTAATGGTCAGATAGTTTCGTAGCAATTACCTTTCGATGATTGATGAATAATTTCGAGCCACCGCAATGCGTCGTATCTAGTTTGCTACGATTCGCAGCATTTTTTTCACAAATAGCCTACAAAATAGATGTAATGACTTTTTATTATTCACATAAATATGAAAAAGTAGTTATTGTAATTAATAGAAACACATCACTTGATAGTTAGGGTGCGAAAATGGCGATACACCACCCACCAATCCTCAAGGGAGATCTTATCGTATGGGTGCGCTTCTGCCTCATTTCCTATCTCCCTAAAATGGTTACGCATTTTGCTACGATAGGTCTTAAACCGAGAGCACAACTGCGTGTTCATCAGCTTTTTGACATGGTCTGCTGTGAAAATGTCCATATCAAACTCTTCCTGCATATGAAATATATATTGAATGTTAGAGAATCTTTTGGGTAATATATTAAAAGTGAAAGAAATGTTTTAGGGTCACTTACCAAGATATGATCATATAGAACCAAACACTGATCCTCCATCACCTTTGACTAGGTGAAGCAGGTGACTGGAGCATATTGGCGACATATAATGCCAAGCTCCCGTGACCAGGCTGTGCACCAATCGTCAAGCGGGGCCGTAAAGCCTAAAGGAATGTCGATACAGATCTGCCGCCCAGTCCTCTCCAGGTGCTTCTTTAGCGCAACGTTCTTCACTGCACCATGGCCTGAACTTTATCTACATCATAGAGGTCGATGCTGAAAGAAGATTTAAAGAATCATACACGTGAAATGACAGTAAATATATTATTCTAAATCAAATACTTGTAACCTTACCAACACTACTCATTATGGTTGGCAACTCACACTAGGCTTGATCCCTAGCTGATGGATCCGTGTTGGGCTGGGGTCCTGAGGGCTCAGATGGTGCCGCTTCAGCACCGACGTGCTCAGTCACACTCGAGGATGACCCATCATCCTTGAGGGATGATGTCGTCGATAGCCTAGACTGAAGTAAGCGACGACGACCTCCTGGTGCCATGTCTGCAAAATAATTCACAAGTAAATATAAGAAGATTGGATATTAGATGGATGCATAGTAAATATATTTTCATTTATTTTCACATGTCAAACACACGCTGACAACATAACATGCTTACCCCCTATACGTCCTCAATATCAATATCATCCTCACTTTCTAGAGTGTCTTCCTCTTCATTGTAGTACTCAACCATAGTTTCATCGTCCCCATCAATTTCATCATTGTCGATGAAGTCAACATGTACAGAGGGTTCAATACTAATGCCAGCAGTTCCTACATGTTCTGTCGTGGCACCAACTCTATTTAATGGTATAGGATCGACTCCTTCCTCAGCAACATTGATAGTAGATTGTGTTGCTACACTAACAGATGGCTGATTTTCTTGGAAAGCATCATCGCTGACACTTTTCTCCCCATCTGTGACTTCTGCAATATCATACAAACTTCGAGGAGGAATTTTTTGGGCCACATGCCATTCACCCTTTAATTTTGTGTCCTTAAGGTATAACACTTGTTTTGCCTACATTGCAAGCACAAAAGGGTCTTTTTGATACCATGTTTTACTGAAATTGACACTAGTAAAGTAGGCATCCGTATTTATCCCACTACTTTTATTGCTAATGTCCCACCAGGTACACTTGAAGATGTGGACAAGTCTGTTAGCTCCATAGTGAAGCTCTATAATGTCATCCAACACACCAAAATAGTCAATTTCCTCATCTCCTTCTGTGCCTAGCACCACAACTCCACAATTTTGGGTTCTCCTATGCAGTTTGAGGGACTTCATATGAAATTGTAAGTCGTTAACAATGCAACCACTGTAGCGGTTAACTCGTTGATCGGGGCCACATGCCAACGCGTACAACTCTTTACATGCTGTTGGTTCTTTATTATAATACATGAGTTTCATCTATTAATTACAAAGGACTTTAGATGAGTAAACCATCAATATTGAAAATGTACATTGTAGCGAACTCAGGCAGTAGTTTTTACTTACATGACACCCAAATCAATTGACAAATTCCTTCTTATGTCTTTCTTCAACATTCCTTTCATTTTGAGCCAAAAGTTCAGCTTTATGTTTGCTATATGCAACAATAGTACATGTTAATGTCAACTAAGTATATATGCATATGTAAATACAATCAAAGTAAGGAGTTTTGAACTACGTACTTGATATATGGAATAATTTCATCACAATTATTGAGGACATAAAAACGTGCCTTTCATTAGTCGTCCATATCGATGAAATCGTAAACGTGTGCACCGAACGGTCGAACATTTCCTTGAAATATAGAGCTCCTCGGTTCTTCATCTTCGGCATTAATAGCATGAACGTATGCATTTCGCTCCTCACAAGTGAACCTTTATTCAATATTATGTAGATACATTGAGCAAAATACAAGACATTCACTGTTAATGTATGCCTCAATGATTGAACCTTCTAGTTGTGCCTTATTGCACACATACCCCTTCAAAGTGGATAAAAACCTGTGCATTTTACACAGCATTAGTGACTTGTACACAAAAAAAAAAGCAAGGAAATCACGAGAACATTGTAGGACTTTATAATTTACCTCTCAATAGGATACATCCAACGATATTGGACCGGTCCTCCAATTATAGCCTCAATTGGTAAATGGACGGCTAGGTAGACCATCACATCAAAGAATGCTGGTGAAAATATTTTCTTTAGCTTGCATAGTATGATCACAATGTCCTCCACTAACCACTCAAGTACGTTTACGCTCAATTTCTTGGAGCACAATTGTTGAAAGAAGATCCCCAATTCAATCAGCACCGAGTGAACATCTTCGGTTAAGTGTCCACAAAGGAAAATGGGTAGAACTCGTTGCAAAAGGATATGACAGTTATGACTTTTCATTCCTAACATCTTCCCTTCCTTCATGCTTATGCATCGAGATATGCTCGATGCATATCCATCAGGGAACTTCACTGATTTCAACCATTCGAAGAAAATATTCTTCTCATATTTCGAAAATGTGTAACAGGTTGATGGCATGGGAAGTTTGTCCCCATCACGAATCAGATGCAACTCAGGTCGTATTCCCATATCTTCCATATCCCGATGAGCATTTGCGTTGTCCTTTGTCTTCCTATTTATATCCAATAATGTACAAATGACATTCTCACAAATGTTCTTCTTGATGTGCATGACATCCAAGTTGTGGCATAGTGGAAGATCTTTTCATTATGACAACTCGAAGAAGATGCTTCTCTTTATCCAATTTAACTCCCACTCAGCACGTTTCCTTTTTCTACTGCTAGGTGATTTCCCAAATTTCATATCTCTGATCAACCTGAGCTGGTTTAATATCTCTTCCCCACTTAGTCGGTTTGGTTGCAACCTTCGTTTAGGTTTTCCATTAAAGCTTCTGACACCACGAGTCCTCTAAGGATGTCTAGGTCGTAAAAAACGACAATTACACATAAAACATAACTTGTGTCCATGCTTTAGGATAAGGACCCAGTATCCTTATTACACACTGGGCATGCTAAATAACCTTTTGTGCTCCATCTTGACAGATTCCCGTAGGCTGGGAAATCATTAATTGTCCACAAAAGTACAGCATGCATCCGAAATGTTGTCCTGGTTTCCACATCAAATTTCTCCACTCTTTTTTCGCACAGTTCTTTAAACTCATTAATTAATGGCCTCAAGTAAACATCAATATCATTACTAGGTGCCCTCGGTCCAGGAATAAGCAGAGACATATAAATGAAGGGTTCTTTCCTACATCACCATGGCGGCATATTCTATGGCATCATCATAACTAGCCACATGTTATACGGGTTGTTCATGTTACCGAAAGTATTGAACCCATATGAAGCGAGGCCAAGTCTAATGTTGTGAGGATCACTAGCAAACCACAGATGCATTTTATCAAACTCTGCCCAAGCTTCCGAGTCCACTGGATGACTAAGGGTGTTTTCCTCTTGAAGATGTTTCTCTTTATGCCATCTCAAATTTGCAGCAGTCTTTCTACACATGTACAATTGTTGCAATCGTGGTATTAATAGACAATATCAAAAAACTTTTTGGGGGATCTTTTTGCCCTTCTTCTGATTAGTTGTATACCTCGTTTCACCAAATTCTTGACACTCCTTCGCATTTTCATGTTCACCATAAAAGAGTGCACGATCATAGCTACACACATGTATTGTAGTGTAACTGAGACCCAATTCACACATGTATGTCTTTGCTTCATAAAAGGAATTTGGAAGTGTTTCACTATCAGGCAGTGCTGCCTTAATGAGGCTTAAATGCATGTTGAATGCACTCTGAGATAACCCATGCATTGTCTTTGCATGAAGCAACTTTATCAGGAACTCTAATTTTGAGAAATTTGCACAGTTTGGATATAGGGGCACCCGTGCATCCCTCGCGAGATTAATAAATGGTTTACCAAATCGATTTAATGTACTAGGATCGCAAGGTATGGTATCTACGGAAGTAGATTCATCACCAGTACGCGACACACTGATGTCTTCTGTGTCCACTGCAATCCCCCTTTGTAAGTCACCTAACATTTCGATTAACCCTTCTGAACATGTATCACCACCTACTATATTTTCCCCCTTATCTTCATCATCATCATCATTGATCTGAACTGCGTAATATTCACTGTGGAACACCCATCTTGTGTGCTTTTTCTCCATTCCAAAGTATAATAAATGTGAATGGACCAGATCAATGTGTTTGAATGTTATGTTTTGGCATTTCTTGCAAGGACACCTTATTATACTAGCACTATCAGCATGAGAACGCGCGAACTCTATGAAATCATGTACCCCTTTCATGTATTCTGGAAAAAACCTACCCCGAGCGTTCATCCAACTCTTATCCATGTTCATTAATTTCCTATAACATGTTAAAGTAAATGGTGTTGATTACATTGTCAAAATGTTTATGACGCATGCATTGTGAATCCTATAATCAACCACCTTCCGTCTAAAGGGTACAGATCCTATCCTATTCAGGAATGTTGCAATTACATTGCGATCCATTGCCCAAATTCCTTCATCGTAGTCATTATAAATTTCAGCAGCATCTCCCCATGGCTCTTCAAGTACACGAGATGGGGGAAGTGCACATCACCTGCTAGTTTTCCATCACTAACAAATTGTCACCACACCTCACTATGCACCCAGAGAACACAAGTAGAGACGTGATCGAAATATATAACGACAATGATGAAAGCATGAACGATGACAAGAATGTAAATACAACTTCCTAAATTGTCCACATTGGACAATTCAATAATGGTTGAAATACAAACATCACTAATCATAAATGAAACAAATAATCAACATGTTCAATTGATTATTAGTCTACATAATATGACTAATAATCAATTGAATTTTAACAATTGATTTGTCTCACATATATGATGAGGCATGAATGTATAGTAACCATTTGAATGGGTCTAAGCTTCGATGCACACATGAAATGACAATAATTAATTTTGCATAAGGAGCCCGTGATAAGTAGGCAAGGCATAAGCCTTATGGCATTAAGGTGTAAACCTTTTGAGAATTTCAATTTTTAGATAAAAATACATAAATAAATTACATGTACTTTAAAAATGAGGAAAAAACTACATAATTATATATGCAATGTAAAAAATAAATATACTTTTTAAACTATTTTTTAGTCATTCAAATTACTAACTTAAATTCATTAAGTAAATCAAGCCAAGAGAAAGTTATAAAATTGCAAAGTTCATATTACTTTCAAGATTTATGATACAACTTCCAATTATTCCTATATTGTTTCCAAATCTCATCCAACAATAAACCCCCACCTCAGTCAAAACTCAAATCATCACTTTCTGATCCAATGTATCTCCCCATTTCTTAACCTCCTTTTCTTTCCTTTCCACATTGATGCACCCAACCTCCTTCTTAATAGGAGAATCTCATCCAACACCAACGTCCCACCACAGTCAAATATGCCAAAATTTAGACTCAAGATATTATCAATCTCCCCCATAGTTGCTTCTGGGTTTTTGCATCTTACCTCCCCATTTTTCAAACACTTCTAGCTCCAAACTATTAATATTCTAGACATGTACCAGAGTTCGAATAGCACAATTTGAAGTTTGGAGTACTAGACTCTGAACGTGAAGTCTAACCTCCTCCTCAGTAATACTATTTCTTTTGCACAAAGTGTTTTTTGTGAGAGAGAGACAGATTGTGTATGCTATTTTTAGTAGACATTGAAGTGGTAGGATGTTCGTCGTACAAAGAAAAAAGGCATTGTGTTCAATTTAGATTTTCTGATTTTGAGAATGTGTGTGATTGAGCTAGTTGGGAGTTCTTGGATAGAGTGCCTTTGATGAAGGGGTCAGGTGTTACGTGGAGGAATTGGATAGGGGGTTGTTTATCTAATGGAAAATGCTTATTTTTTGTGATTATTAATGGGTACAATAGTGGTTATAGATCTTCCACTAAAAAAAAAAAATTGACATGGTTTCAAATTAAAAAAATAAAAAAATTGCACAACCTATAAAATGTATCAGATAACAACAAAACTGATTATTCCAATTCAAATCAATGATGGAAAGTTTAATTGAAATGCAAGTTAAGAGATCGGAAATATGTATACATACACACATACAGATCATAAAAATTTCATAGACTGATCATTCGAATTTTCACTAGTCACCATATTGTTCTACTGTTGAAAATAAGTTGCAATTGATCATGTGTGTGTAATTTCAAAAGGCAGCACCAAATAACATGGAAACAGTTAATCATGATTTACACACACACATATATTAAACTTAATTTCAAGATCAATATTATTTATGTTTACCATAGGATGTATATTTTTCATGGTGCTCTTTTTAAGGGCTAACAAAAATGAAGATAGCAATAAAAATTAAGTTATTGCCCATCTTGATCATTTGGACTTGAAATCAAAAAATAATACTTCCTGTTAGAAAGAAAAATGATTAGTCCTAGTTAGAATTTTGAAGAAAATTTAGTGATGATAAATCCTACAGAAACAATAAATATAATTTTTTTTTTAATTCCCATTTGGCTCTTACAAACTTCATTCATTACATGCACACAAGTTTGCATTCCACAAACATCATTTGCTCACAATTTGATCCATGAGGCCTAAGGGAGCTTAATCTTACCGTGGAGCAGCTGGAGGCTAGAGGTGTGGAGTCAACTCACTTGTGGAGCTGAGGATAACTAATGCCTATGGCTGTGGTTTGTGGAGCCTAGAGGAGACAACGACTCGAGCTGGGGATCATTCGCACTTCGTAGGCTCGCAGCACTAGCAGGTCTGGCACGTAGCAGCACACCAGAGGAGAGGAGAGGATTGAGATTTGAGAGAGTGAGAGCTGAGAGGTCAGAGATGAGGAAAGGGTAAGAGCCACGGCGCGAGTTAGGGTCCCTTAGGGTTTTTTTTGTGTTAACTGAAGTCTGAAGTAGTAGTGACGATTTCAAAACTGTCACTAATACCCTATTATTAGTGACGGTTCTCCCAAACTGTCACTAATACCCTTAACTATTTCTTTTTAAAAATTTTTTAAATGAAAACACTAGTAGTGACGGTTTCAAAACCGTCACTAATACCCCCTTATTAGTGACGGTTATTCCAAACCGTTACTAATACCCTTAACTATTTCTTTTAAAAAAATTTTTAAATGAAAACACTAGTAGTGACGTTTTCAAAACCGTCACTAATACCCCATTATTAGTGACGGTTCTCCCAAACTGTCACTAATACCATTAACTATTTCTTTTTTAATATTTTTTAAATGAAAACACTAGTAGTGACAGTTTCAAAACCGTCACTAGTACCCCCTTATTAGTGACGGTTCTTCCAAATCGTCACTAATACCCTTAACTAATTTTTTAAAACAATTTTTACAATAAAAACACTAGTAGTGACGGTTTCAAAACTGTCACTAATATCCCCTTATTAGTGACGGTTCTCTCAAACCGTCACTAATACCCTTAACTATTTCTTTTAAAAAATTTTTTAAACGAAAAAACTAGTAGTGACGGTTTCAAAAACGTCACTAATACCCCCTCATTAGTGACGGTTCTCCCAAACCGTCACTAATACCATTAACTATTTCTTTTTTAATATTTTTCAAATAAAAACACTAGTAGTGACGGTTTCAAAACTGTCATTAATACCCTAGAATCGTCGCTAATATTTTCGTAGAAAAATTTTCATGCGAAAACTGTTTACCACGTGCTTTTTAGTGACGAAAGTATTAGTGACGGTTTTAAAACCGTCACTAATAGTGTCGTATTAGTGACGGCTGCTAAAACCGTCACTAATGCTTAGACTATTTGTAACGATTCTTAAAAACCGTCACTAATACCAACTTTTAGTGATGAAATTGAATTCGCCACCAATACTTTCGTCACTAATACCCTATTATTAGTGACGGTTCTCCAAAACCATCACTAATACCTTTAACTATTTCTTTTTAAAAAATTTTTAAATGAAAACACTATTAGTGACAATTTCAAAACCACCACTAATACCCCCTTATTAGTGACGGTTATCCCAAATCGTCACTAATACCCTTAACTATTTCTTTTATAAAATTTTTTAAACAAAAACACTAGTAGTGACAGTTTCAAAACCGTCACTAATACCCCCTTATTAGTGACGGTTCTCCCAAACCGTCACTAATGCCATTAACTATTTTGTTTTTAATATTTGTTAAATAAAAACACTAGTAGTGACGGTTTCAAAACCATCACTAATGCCCCCTTATTAGTGACGATTCTCCCAAACCGTCACTAATACCCTTCATTAATTTTTTAAAATAATTTCTTAAATAAAAATATTAGTAGTGATGGTTTCAAAACCGTCATTAATACCCCCTTATTAGTGACGGTTCTCTCAAACCGTCACTATTACCTTTAACTATTTCTTTTTAAAAGTTTTTTAAATAAAAATACTACTAGTGACGGTTTCAAAACCGTCACTAATACCCTGTTATTAGTGACGGTTTGGGATAACCGTCATTAATACCCTTAACTATTTCTTTTAAAAAAATTTTTAAATGAAAACATAAGTAGTGACGGTTCCAAAACCGTCACTAATACCCTAGAATCGTCACCAATATTTTTTCGAAAAAAATTTCGCATGGAAATTGTTTACCGTGCACTTTTCAGTGATGAAAGTATTAGTGGCGGTTTTAAAACCGTCAAAAATAGTGTCGTATTAATGACGGCTGCTAAAACTGTCACTAATGCTTGGACTATTAGTGACGGTTCTTAAAAACCGTCACTAGTACCAACTTTTAGTGACGAAATTGAATTCGTCACCAATACTTTCGTCACTAAAAACCAATTTTTTTGTAGTGTTAATGGGTATAGTTATGTATTCTAAGTTAAAATCTCTTAACTGTTGTTTCATATATAGTGTTTGTGCACACCAACTCCCGGCTGCTACATATTCAGCCTCAGTAGTTAGCAAAGCCATGGAGTTTTGTTTCTTAGAGAACCAAGAGACAAACGATCTTCCTAAGAAGTGGCATGTGCCACTTGTACTTTTCTATCTATTTTACACCTTGCACAGTCTGCATTTGAATAACTAATCATTTCAAATCAGGTGTCCTTAGGGTACCATAGTGCCTATTAAGTATCTTAGGATTCTCTTAATAGCTATTCAGTGTGATTCCTTAGGTGTTGATTGAAAACGTGCACACATACACAAAGTAAACATTATGTCGGGTTTACTGGCTGTTAGATATAGTAGACTTCCAATCATACCTTTATAATACTTTGTGTCTACAGGTTTTCCCTTTTCATCTTTGTCTAGGCTAATGGAGGTACTCATAGGTGTTCTTATGGGTTTACTATTTTCCATACCAAATTTTTGTATCATTTCTCTTATGTATTTTGATTGACTTAAGAAAGTCCCATGCTTGGCTTGTTTAATTTGCAGTCCAAGAAAACAATTTAACTCCCCCATCATGCTCATTTTAAATTCTTCTTGCATACATTTTGAAAATTCTTTGCATAGATATTCATTAGTAGCACCAAATATTATATCATCTACATAGATTTGAATTAGGAGTATATCATCTTTCTTGGTTTTAATGAACAAGGTACTATCAATTTTTTCTCTTGAAAACCCCTTCTCAATTATAAATCCAGTAAATCTTTCATACCAAACCCTAGTGGATAAGGCAAAAGTAGAACTGATTGCTGACCTACCACCCCCTACTTCTGTTAAACAAGTGAGGTCATTCTTAGGGCATGCTGGTTTCTATTGGCGATTCCTCAAGGACTTCAGCAAAATCTCGCGGCCATTGACCAATTTGGTACTGAAAGACGAATCCTTTAAATTTGATGAATCTTGTATTGGTTTGTTTGATACTTTAAGGATGTTGCTCTCCTCTGCCCCGATAATGCAGCCACCTAATTGGGCTTTTCCTTTCAAAATCATGTGTGATGCATCAGACTACGTTGTCGGGGTCGTGCTGGGTCAATGGGTAAGCAAGTTACCTCGTGTAATTTATTATGCTAGTAAGACTTTGTAGGGAGTACAATTGAATTACACCACCATTGAGAAAAAGCGCCTAGCTGTTGTCTTTGCTTTAGACAAATTACACTCTTATCTATTAGGGTCCAAGGTCATTTTATACTCAGATCAAGCTACCTTGAATTACCTTCTCAATAATAAAGAGACCAAACTAAGGCTGATAAGAATTTGATTATGGAATATGGGATAGAAAGGGAACAAATAACCATGTTGCAGAACATTTATCCCGCATCTTTACTTAGGGATCCACTGATTCCTCCCTAATACAAGATTCTTTTCCTGATGGAAAACTCTTTGCCGTTTTTCCCACCCCCCATGGTTTGCTCAAATTGCCAATTACTTAGCCACCAAGGCCATTTCTCATGAATGGACACAACAAGAGTGAAATAAGTTTTTAGCACAAGTGCAACAATACATATGGGAAGATCCAGATCTGTTTAGAATAGGCACTGATTCAATTATTAGGCATTGTGCTCCTGAAAGTGAGCATCATAGTATTTTGAAGTTATGCCATACTTTTAAATGTGGTGGCCACTTTGGTGGAAATAGAACCGCAACCAAAGTACTTCACAGTGATTTCTTCTAGCCTACACATTTTAGCGATGCAAGCGATTTTTGTCAATCATGTTCACGATGCTAGCAAATAGGGAACATCTCCTAGCATGATATGATGCCTTTGAATCCCATTCTAGTGGTGGAACTTTTTAACGTATGGGGGATTTACTTTATGGGCCCTTTCATTCCATCACAAGGATGCATGTACATCCTTGTTGCAGTAGATTATGTTTCCAAGTAGATTGAAGCAGCTACAACAAAAAAAAAATGACCACCGCACGGTTGTTCATTTTCTTAATAACCTTATTAATCGCTTTGGTTGCCCTCAAGCCATCATTAGTGATGGAGGTAAATATTTTTTTAGTTGTTATTTCGAAGCAGTCCTCCGAAAGTACTCTATCACCTATAAATTCGCCACACCATACCACCCCCAAACTAGTTGCCAAAATGGAAGTGTCTAACCGTGAAATTAAGACAATCTTGGAGAAAACTGTGAGACCAGATAGAAAGGACTAGTCATCTCCATTAGACGATGCTCTCTGGGCATATAAGACAACATACAAGACTCCTATTGATATGTCCCCATACCGCTTGGTTTATGGTAAATCCTGTCACCTTCCAGTTGAGTTACAACACTGAGCGTAGTAGGCCATTAAAAAGTTCAATTTTGATATGGATGCTGCAGGAACTCATCGTCGTCTCCAACTTAATGAGTTGGATGAACTCTAAAATGCTTCATATGAAAATACCAAGACATATAAAGATAGGACGAAAGCTTTTCACGACAGACAAACACATAGTCATGAAATGTTTCGAACCACATCAAAATGTATGGCTTTTCAATTTGAGATTGAAATTGTTTTCGGGTAAGCTATGTTCCCATTGGCATGGCCCTTATGCTGTGAACCAGGTGTTTCCCCATGGGGCAATTGAAATCAAGGACGCCATAACTAACACACTTTTCAAGTTCAATGGTCAGCATTAGACCCTAAGCCCGCTTTTGAACCTCCGCCACCCATCCAATTGTCGTGTGTAGCTTTGGCGACCTCTTTCATCCCCAAATCTCTCCATTCTTATTTAGGCTTTCGCTCTTCAGCTCCCTTCGACGCCATCTTTCTTCTTCCTCACTCACCTGCGACAATGTAGCTTCGCTCTGGGAAGATGAAAGTGAAACCTGGCCAATCCTATTGTACCGACCCAATAGGAAAATTAGGATACCCCACCGATACCTATCAGTACTACTATACCCCATCGATACTTGCCTCTCTTCAAACCAACTACTCTTCACTTGATGAATGTCTGAGCCGCATTGAGAAACACATAGCCAACTCCTCTCATATCACTGATCCTATGGATACCAGTTCAGTTCATGCCAGTGATTATGGGAGTGATGATGAAGAAGAAGGCTCTGATGAAGAAGACAAAGAAGAAGAAGCGGCTGAAGGAAAAGAATGAAGATGCAAAAAAAGACCTTTTTGCCATTGTTTTGTATCTGAAACTTGTATTTTTCTACATGTACTAAGTGCTTTGTATGTCTTGAACTCTGTTTGATTACTTTGCTTATACTT
Source organism: Malania oleifera (assembly GCF_029873635.1). NCBI lineage: Eukaryota > Viridiplantae > Streptophyta > Magnoliopsida > Santalales > Ximeniaceae > Malania > Malania oleifera. Next base: position 91,015,438 of record NC_080427.1, on the reverse strand, counting down.
ATGGCCTAACTCTTTCCCCTTGTTTTGAATGATGTCCAAAGGGGGAGAGATTGTGAAATGTAGCAAAGATGATATGTAATATGCTCTTATATGATGTATGTTTGAACTTATGATGAATGATATGTGTATGGTATGTACCTTGAACCTATGATGAATTTACGACAAGTAGAGATAGTCATGTTGAGTATTTAATTGAAAGAATGCTTATAGTAAAGGGGAGCTTTTTCATAGGAACCCTCATATTTGCTTCTCATTTGTCATCATCAAAAAGGGGGAGATTGTTGGCCTAACTAGGTTTTTCAATCTTGTTTTGATGATAACAAATGAAAGATGTTTTACTTGTGTTAAGTGGTTTTATTTTAGGTCTAAGTAAAAGGACACTCATGGCTAATTATGGAAGTAAGCTGAAAATCAAAGTCAATCAAGTGAAAGTTTCTTAGTATATTAAAGCAATGAATGAAAAATGAAGAGCTTAAAGGCTAAGCAGGTCTTGAAGTAAATACTGAACCTTAAGAGGCTACAAGGCTTAGTGATTAAGGAGATGAAGCTTAGAAGGATATTTGTAAGTACTTCAAGTCATTACTGTTTAGATATATGAAGCCCCTTAAGATACAAAGACTTAGAGATTAGCACTTGAAAAACCCTTGAAAATGTTTTTGAAAAGTTGTATTTGAGTATTTCAAGTAAACTAGATTTAAAAAAAATCAAAAATAAAAAAAAAATATTTTAAAAGAGAGGACTACCCAACCGACTGACCATTTTTGAATTGGGATTAGTTAGCCAACTGACTCCCTGGTCTATCTAGCCGACTGACTATTTTAAACATAATTGAGTCATCCGATTGACAATTTATCAGATTTTTTTTATAGACCAAATGGTGTCAGCCGCCTGTCCAGCCGACTGACAATTTATCAAAATTGTTCTTTAAGAGACTGAATGGTGTCAATTGCCTGTTCAACTTGCTGAATAGTACAAAAATGACCCAGTTGAGTGAGTTAGCCAACTGACTCTACAGAAATTTTAAATTTCAAACTATACGGAAAGCTTTTCAAAATTGATTCTATGATTTAATATCTTTTGAAAAATTTCCTAAATACTCCATGTTAAATGAGGAAACTTTTCTTTAAGAAGTCTATACATACCTTTCTTGTTCAATGAAAAAATATGCTCAAGCAATACAGGCTTTCTACACCAAAGTTCTCTTAAAGCTCATACTTGCTCACACTCTTGCTGGGGGAACCTCAATGAAATTGCTGGTTGATTAAAAAACTTTGGTTTTGATTTGCAACTAAAATCTCTACATCAATAACAAAAAACCATTGGTGACTTATAAACCTTGAGCTTCAAATTTTCTATTAAGTTTTGGTTTTGAAGTATGATTAGTGATTTAACTTGTACAACTTGCTCTATAAGTGCTTTTGTACGCAGATATCCATTCCTTTCTACTAGATCTTTGAAGGTTCAAGGTATAGTTGGATCGTTGCACCAAATATAGGTTGTTTCTTGGAGAGGTTTCTCTTCCTGAAAAAGAGGTTGGTTGTTGTAAAGGTTTTTTTTTTTTTTTTTTCCACCTGGAAGGAACAAGGTATAATGGAATCCTTAAGTGGTTGACCTAAGGTGAGGACGTAGGCTGGAGTAAGCCGAATCTCATAAAAACACCGTCTCACTCTCCTCTTTTATTCTCTTTAAATTCCAGCAACAACATAAAATGTGTGGATGTGTTAATCTTACAAATAACCTTGGATATTAAATAAACCTAAGATTAAAATTGATTGGGTTGATTATTGTTGATTGCGGAAACCAAAAGGGAGTACGTTGGTTGATCAACTCCTAAATTCTTTTAACTAAGGGTTTATTTAAAATCTAAGTTATTTAAAAGAGTGATTGGATGCTATTTTAATTTTCAGTTAAAATGCCAACTACAGGACTTGCACATTCATATATAGGGCTGCTGAATATTGTATAACATATATTCATTACTTGTATTGTGTTTGTTTGGTTTGAATAGTTAATCAATTGGTTGTGTATGTTGTGGTTGTGGATTGAATAGAAGAAGTAAATGTTTGTATGGATTGTCTAATCAACAAGAATATAAGAAATCTTTAAAAGAATTGTAAAAAGTCAATAACTCATAAAAAGACTCTAAGGAATTTTAAATAACACAATTCACCCCCCTCTTGGGACTACACCTTAAGTTTCATAAATTATAAAATCATTCTCTATCCCTACTCACACACATGTAGCATATTTCACTAACGAGAGTCCACAAAGATTTTGGTGATTACCCACCCATACAAGTAGCACCCCTCTACTCTGATAACTTATGCAACCTATGGCTACAACTAATACCTATTAGGGCACTCGCCTTAATCAGCAAGCTCTCGGGCAGAGAGTTTACGTCGCCTCAAATTAATATAATACTACAATATATAATACATTTAATACTACTATTCACATTCGCTAAGATTGAGACATTACGTATCACCGTCCCTCAATCCAGTCATACACAATCATGATCATTGGGGCGTTACATATCGTTGTCCCCCGAGACCTTTCACAATAATCACCATCGGGGAATTATGTATCGCCGTCCCCCGAGACCTTTCTTAATATTACACATCACATAAATTCGTTTCCCATTCACTGTTCTCATATTATACATTTGTTTAAATTAAACAATTATGCATTTAAAACTCACTACAAGATGAATAATCAATGTCATGCTCCCCCCTTGGCGGGTTGTGTGGCCCAAAGGCTGGACTTAACCCTGGTCGGCCCATCAGAGTTAAATCAGTAACAACCTCTTTAGTTTGTAAGTCAAATTGGATGTTCCTATACTGGTCTAGACTCCAAGAGTGACTCAACCCTTCTCAGCCCAATCGACCATACCATCTCCACACTATTTCTAAGACGTTTGGGTGCACTAAGCTCCGCAGAAATCATGTGCAATAGTACTGTGCCTCACTAGGGTCCACTAGAGTTCTCAAATCATACATTGCAATTTAACATTCACACCATGTTAACCTTATAGGTCACGTCCGATTTTGATTATGAAAAATACTCATTATATATCTAATGGGTGTTTGAGATTATGTGTAAGAACCAAAAACTGTCAAAATCATATTGCACATGCACATGGAGAAAATGAAGAACTAAAGACCAATATTATATTCAGTGTTGTAATACATATATTTCATTTGCAAATTTCGTCTGTAATAGTAATTAGGATATTTGGTTTGTAATAAGCACACACATCACATGCATGGTTTATTATGTAAGCTCAAACCAAAATACAACCTAAAATGACCTTAGGGTTTTCCCTTCGGTCGACCGACACCAGATTTTTTCGGTATCATTAATTGGACATAAATGACCCTAGGACACACACATTTGCACCTATGTTAGATAGACACTTGAATAGGGACTGTATGCTTCAAGACGGGACCGAAATGCACACTTGGTGCACTTTCGGTCGACCAGCCAACACAGTTCATTTTGGCCTAGTCGACCGAACTAAGTAGTTCAAAAAGCCCCGATCGAACGAAACCTCCCTGGATCAACAATTTGACCATCTGGTCAACCGAGCCCTTTTGTACTCCAACTGCCTGGTCGACCGAGGATCCTCGGGAGAAATCCCAACGGTCTAAAAGACCAAACCAGCCAGTTCAAAATGGCCCGGTCGATTGAACCTCGGAGATTTGAAAAATTGCCTTCTCCTGGTCAACCGACCCTTTAGTTCAAAATCCCCCTGGTCGACCGAACCATATGAGACCTGGTCGACCGAAATGTTTCTAGTTGACCGAACCTCTCGGGTTGCCCTGATTTTTACTGTGGTTAAATATTTTTCAAACAGGGTTCAAATGTCTTAAACGTCATTAAACTTTTCTAACAATCCCTAATAGGTCCCTAACGGTCGAAAATTCTGGTATGTCTATATATACCCTTTCATTTGGGAAAATTAGGTGTTAATTAGCAAAAAAAAAAAATTCAAATTTCTCTCTCAAGCAAAATACTTCCTACTGCTCATATTATTTCCAAATCCACTCAAGCTTGCCTTCTTCACTTCTTTGTATCATTTGTAAGTGTATTGAGTGTATTCATTTAGAGGTTTTCTCTCTCATTTTCGTATCAATTTTTACGAGAGCATAACCTAAGCATCCTTAGGTGGCTTTTCTAATAAGCCTACCCTAAGAAGGCTTGTGGTGAACTTCTGAGTGTTGCATTCTCATTGCAATATCTTTGGAAGTTTGTATTTGTTTTTGGCTTGAAAAAATATTTTCAAACTTACTCAAATATCTTGTGGTACTCATATTGACATTGTTGTGAAAAGATATTTGTGTTTGATATACAAATCTTTGTGGCAATATCTATTCAAGTTCATATTATTTGCTGAATACGAAGATTGCTTAGCTTTGCAAACCAAGCATATACACTAGTTGAAATATTTGAAACTTGCATAATATCTTTGTTTGAGCATCTTGATTGAGAACACATTGAAATACAAAGATTACTTGTTGACACTCTTACATACGCATTACACTAATAGAAAATACCTTTTGAGAGTTGAACTATCTAGACCACACTAAGCTTACATTTTAAATCATCTGTGGTGTTTTTTATTGTGCGCATTTGGGGTACAAATCTGCTTTACATGAAAGCACCCTTATATTGTACCATTTGATTGTATATTTGAGTGATTCCAGGCGTGGCCTGAGGGGGCAGTAATCCTGTCCGGTAAGGATTGGTGTAAAGGTTGAGGTCAGCCCTGTGCTAATTGACCTGGTTTGTATAGGTGCCGCTCTACCCATTTAAGTGAGCAAGTTATTGTGATAATCCTTGTGCTAGTTAGCCAAGGTGGGGACGTAGCCAGTTGGTCGAACCTCAATAACATATCTGCATGTCACATTCTCTTTATTGCCTTCTGGTGCGTGTGTGAGTAATTGAACTGCTTTACTTAATTTCTGATATATTTATATTACTTGCACTAGATTGACCATAGGCTTGTGAACATACTATTGTTAGGAGGAATACGTAGGAGATAAATTTTAAAAATACAAATTCACCCCCCCCCCTTCTTGGGATCACGGCAAAGCTAACACACCATGCTCTAATTGAACAATTCACATGCAATATATATTTTCATCACATTTCAGTATTTTAAACATCTCATAAATATATCATACTTCAGCACTGTAATTTCATTTTACTAATGCCACACAATTTAAATAATACTCATAATTATATCATCAAAAATGACAAAAACCAACCCATATTCATCATCAATTTTACTAAAATTACAGGTCAAATTATCTTCACAATTGCAAAAAAAAAAAATTACTTTAATCATTTCATTTTCACAAATAATACTAATAGCCCTAGGCTCAAAAATATCAATTTAAACAGTTGGCTTTCAATACTCGTAGGATAATCATAGGACAATTTCGATTTTAAATAGTGAAATTTCAAATCAACTAGCTTAATCTATTCCTCTTACTTCGTTTCCTGAATTATTCCACCAGGGACCCCAAAATGATGCTTGCGACGCTCACCCGAACCCTTATTCAAAAACCCTAGTTTACCAACTTAAATACCAGATCAACAACAATTAAATATCCCCAAGCCCATACACCCCTTCTAAATAATCATATTCTATCTAACGGCTTATTTCTACCCTTACCTCAATTTTGGGTAAAAGCCTGGAAATACCCCATTTGAGACTCCCCTCCGCTACACTTGTATAGAATTTCCCCTAGCTCTTCATGGCGGCTTCCGATCATCGAATTAGGTGATGAACGACAAGAAATCGTAGAGAGAAGGTGAGAAGCGTCATTTTTAGAGAGAGAAAGTGAAGAATTTAGGTTGCTTAATAAGTAAAAAATGAAAATTTTAATTTATAAGTTGTTGACTCGGCCAACCTTGTCGACAAAATGAAGTCTTCGTCGACGAGTTACTGAAGGATGTTCGTCGAAGAAAGAAAGACTTTGTCGACGAACCCAAAATTAAAATTTATGTCATTCGAGATCCCTTCGTCGATGACGCTTGAACTTTGTCGACAAACCACTAAAGGACCTTTGTTGACGAAAACAAGGGATTAGTCGATGAAGCCTGTTGTTTCTAAAAAATTTCCCCTTTTAATTTCGTCCTAAAAATTTTGCCACTTGTTCATTTTTACATTTCTACAATTTATTAACTCACTATATCCCATAGAGTTTGGTATATATCACCATCTGAATTTCTACATTAACTACAACTAAATAAAATCTTCATTATCTTAAACATAAACTCATACCTACCCCCTTGGCAATATCTGCCTCGATCGGGTCCATGGTGTACAAACCTTGTGGACCACCTCCACCTCGAGGTACATGCTGGATTCCTTGGATCAGATTTAGTGCAGGTGCAATAGGTAGTAGTTCACATCAATTCCTTGCAATATGCCCTGGTTTACCGCACCTATAGCAGCTAGGGCCCCCAGTTCAGCAGTCACCCCTATGCCTCCTATTACATCTACAACATATTGAGTAAGATGAATCATCATGATAACTAGGATAACCCCGATCCCTCATCTCTTGCCTTGGGCCCACAATAGCCCTTTCTCTCTTCCATGATCCCTAATAAGCCTCAACTTTAAATCTAGGAGGTGCAGGTCTCTTTCTCTGCTCTAATGGCTCTATACTGCTTGCAAACTCTTCTCTAGTTTCGAAGCCTTATCCACCAAGTTTGAAAAGTTCTAAACCTAGAACCCCACCACAAGCTCAAAGATCTTTCTTCTCAGAACTTTTTCAAACATTCTGACCTTTCTCACCCTATTCGGCATCATAAATAGTGCAAAGCAACATAGCTCCACAAATTTCGTCGCATACTCCCCAACAGTCATATTTCCCTAGGTTAGATTGGTAAAATCCTCAACATTTCCTTCTCTAGTGGATGAAGGGAAGTACCTGTCAAAGAAAAACTCCATGAATCATTCCCAGGTCATTGCCACCTTTACCAGTATCTATCCTTCTAACAGCTTCATAGAAAGCAACCAACGTTTCACATCTCCTATCATCTTAAATGCGGTATAACAGACCTTCTGCTCGTCCGTGCAATTGAGTACTTCTATCATCTCCTTAATTTCTTAAACCCAATTTTCTGCAATCACTGGATCAAGTCCTCCCTCAAAAGTCTGAGGGTTTAATCTCATGAACTCCTTGATGCGACAACCTTGGTCTACAGATGGAAAGTTCAGCTCTCTAGGATCCTTCCTCATTTCTGCCCTGACTTGACGAGCTATACCTCTTTGAATAGTGGAGGTATCAAAGTCCTCCTCACTAGATGCCTCTGAGTCATAAGTTCCTTCTCCAGTATCAACATACTTACCTCTAGGATCCATCCTAAAAATTGGACAAAAAAGAGTTAAGAATTCCATTATCATAACCTACTCAACATAATCATTAAACTAAAATCCAATATACGTTCATATTCTCAACTTAAGGACCAGTCCCATAGCTCATAAATGAAAAACATCTAAGGTTTGCTTTGGTTTGTCTGAAACTGTCAACTGCTTCAGAAAAATAACAGAAAGCCACTGACGTACTTTTGCCTCCAGGCTACAAGACAAAATCCTATAACTCTCAATATGTAACCTACCCATTTCCTATCCTCATTTTCATTTGCTCCTATGCTCTGGTATTAATCATTCCTAAGTTTACAAAACCTAAACCCTAATTCTATGATACCAATGATAACGCCTTGAACCTAAAACTAAGGTCTGGAGTGTTATTTAAAATAAAGCTCTGATACCATCTCTTGACACCCTGAACCTGCCCAATGTGGCTCGGGTGTCACGTGTTTCCATTTACCTGCATCTGATACTATAACATTAATTATGCAATCGAAAAATAAACTAACATCCTTTATAACATACCAGAGTTCTATATACATAACCCAAAAGATAGCATCCTCCAATATCTACTATTCAAATATATACATCTAAGATAACTTAAACAAAACCCAAAAATATACATCAAAAGTCTATGCCCTCTATCTCACAAAAATGCTACACCAAACCCCCAAGCTCATAGAGTTCAATCACGTGGATGTCCTAAAAAAGATAAAATTCCATATCGGGTGAGTCACATCTCAATAAGACAGAATAGATGAGCACCAATGTGGGGCTATCTTAAGGTTTGTGTAAAAAATATATAATCATCATATGAAAATTAATCCACAATTATAAAATCATTTTCTATCCTACTCACACATATACAACATATTTTACTAATGAGAGTTCCCAAATATTGGGGTGATTACTCGCCCATACAAGTAGCACCCCTCTGCTTTGATACCTTATGCAACTCATAGCTTCAACTGAAGCATATCAAGGCACTTACCTTACCTGGTGAGCCCTAATGTGGATAATTTATCTCGTATTCACACACATTCACACGAATATTTTCCAGCGAAGGCTCCTCAGAATAGGAAAATTTACCTGCCCATACAAGTAGCTTCCCTCTGCCTTAATACGTTATGCATCCTGGTACGACTACATCTAATAGCTATCAGGGCACTCGCCTTTCTCAGCAAGCCCTCGGGAAGAGAGTTTACCTTGCCTCAAATAAATATAATACTACAATTCACATTCGCTGAGATTGAGGCATTACGTATCGCTATGCCCCGAGACCTTTCACAAAAAATCGTCATCGGGGCATTGCGTATCACCGTCCCCTGAGACCTTTCTCAATATTACACATCACATAAATTCATTTCCCATTCTCTATTCTTATATTATACATTTGGTTAAAGTAAACAATTATGCATTTAGAACTCACTACCAGATGGATAATCACTGTCATGCTTCCCCTTATGATGGGTTGTGTGGCCCGAAGGATGGACTTAACTCTGGTAAGCCCACCAGAGTTAAATCAGTAACAATCTCTTCAATTTGTAACTTAGATTGCCTATTCCCATACTGGTCTAGACGTCAGGAGAGACTCAACCCTTCTCAGCCTAATCGACCATCCCGTCTCCACACTCTTTCTAAGATATGTAGGTGCACTAAACTCTGCATAAATCATGCGCGCAACAGTACTATGCCTCACTATGGTCCACCGGAGTTCTCAAATCATACATTGACATTTAACATTCACATCCTGCTCTGATTAACTAATTCACATGTAGTATATATTTTCATCACATTTTATTATTTCCAACATCTCATAAATATATCGTACTTCAACACAGCAATTTCATTTTACTCATGCCACACAAATTAAATAATACTCATAATTATATCATCAAAAATAACAAAAACCAACCCACGTTCATCATCAGTTTTACTGAAAATACACATCAAATTATCTCCAGAATTTCAAAAAAAAACCATTACATTAATCATTACATTATCACAAATAATAACTATAGCCCTAGGATCAAAAATATCAATTTAAATGGTTGGCTTTAAATACTCATAGGATAATCATATAAATACGCAAATAATTTCCAATTTTCACTAGTGAAATTTCAAATCAACTGGCTTAATCTATTCCCCTTACTTGGTTTCCTGAACTACGCCAGCAGGGACCCTAAAATGATGCCTGCGGCGCTCACCTGAACCCTGATTCAAAAACCCTAGTTTATCAAGTCAAATACTAGATCAAAAACTATTAAACATATCCAAGCCCATACACCCCTTTTAAATATTCAAATACTACACTAACGACTCATTTCTATCGTTACTTTAACTTTGGGTAAAAGCTTGGAAAAGCCCCATTCGAGAATCCAATCTGCTAGACTTGTAGAGAATTTCCCTTAGATCCTTGTAGCGGCTTCTGATCATCGAATTAGATGACGAACAACAAGAAATCGTAGAGAGAAGGTGAGAAGCATCATTTTTAAAGAGAGAAAGTGAAAATTTTAGGTTTCTTAATGACTAAGAAATGAAAAATTAAATTTATAAGCTGTTGACTAGGCCAACCTCATCAACGAAATGACGTCTTCGTCAACGAGTTATTAAAGGACGTAAGTTGATGAAAGAAGGACTTTGTCAATGAACCTAGATCCTGAAATTTCTGCCGTTCGGGATTTTTTCGTCGACGATGCCTAAACTTTGTCGATGAACCATAGAAGGACTATTGGAATCGCAACCTAGGGTCTGTCTAAGAATTTTCCAATCATTCCCAATATTTAAATCATGCATGCACTCATAAATAATTAAATATGAGCATACATGTGCAGGGAATTAAAGTACAGGAAATTAAGAGCAGACACAAGATATGTTATCGAGGTTTGGAAAATACTGCCTACATCCCTACCTCAAGCTAACAAGCAAAAGGATTCCACTAGATGCCTACTTCACGGGTGGACCAAAACCGTTTACAACACCTTACCAAGATGGTGCACCTAGTTCTCTTAACTGAGTCTAGACCAGTCCGGGACTATTCGTAGGGCTAGTCTCCCTCTTCTGACCACACGTTAAGAGTACAATAGATAACCAAATGTGTACAAATAAATGCTTCTAATGGAAGCTGATGTGTACAATATGAAGTTCAAATACACTCACACATGATATGAAATATAAGATCAAGTGAGTATGTGATTTTTCTCAAAATAACTTAAGCACTTTTTGAGTTAGGTGTATATAATAAAGCACTTCCAAGATGTAAACCCTAAAAAATAATTCTCCCAAAAATAATTTTTCAAATAAAGTTAAGGAGAACCTAGGGTTTTTGCTTTCAAATAATTTTTCTCAAAAACAATATATATAATTTTTAATAAAAATGAAATATGAAATATGTCCTCTTCAAAGATCTAAAGAAAAATTCAAATGAAATCTCCAAAATATATTTAATAATAAAGTGCAGGAGATCTAGGATTCAAGCTTAAAAAGGATTTTCCAATAAAACAATATGAGCTTTAAAATCTTGTAATAGATGTGCAAGTTTCACAAGCATAGAAAGTTTACTCCCAAAGATATTTATCAAATGAAAATATGTGGGAGAAATAATAAGACCACTCTCAAAAGTATTATTCGAAATTAAAATCAAAGAGAGAGTGGATGCCTTGAATAGCAAATGCCTAAAATATGAATGCTCTCTTTTAACAAATAATTTTTCAAAAAAATGAAAAAAAGAGTATAAAATTGAATGAAGAAAAAATAAATTTGGGAGAATTTTCTCTCTAATCTTCTTGTTAAGAAAAAAGTAATGGAGGGGGTATATATAGACTTTGGAGGATTTTTTACCGTTAGGGACATATTAGGAATTTTTTAGAAAGTTTAAGAAAGGTTAATAAAAAATAACCCTGTTTTAATCTCGGTAAAATTCGAGCAACCTGAGAGGTTTGATTGACCATTTTTAAGGTTCAGTCGACCATATTACTTAGTTTGGTCAACTAGGGTGTTTTTGAACTAGGGTGTTGGTCGACCAAACATGAGGCAATTTTGGAACCTCTAGAGTTCGGTCAACCAGGCTAAGTTTGGTTGACCGAATTTGGATGTTCGGTTGACCAGACCATTTTTCAACTTCAGGCGTTGGGATTTCCCCATGTGCCAGTTTGGTCGACTAGGGTGTTGATGTTCATTTTAAGATAGGTTAACCAAATAGTCAAACATTTGACCCTGGGCATTTTCGGTCAATCGAAAGGTCTCTATATGTTCGGGTTCAGTCAACCGAACACCCTAACTTTGTGCATTCAATTCCTAACTCTCTTTTGAAGACACCCCTGTTAACATATTAGTTACTTCTAAGTTTTAGGGAGCTTTTTCATGCAATAATTTGGGATCTATGGTCAATCAAAGGTCTTTGAGAGTTAACCCCAAAAAATTCAGCGTCGGTTGACTGAAGGGTGCCCAAAAGTCATTTGGTTCCCTATGATTAATATATAATCATATGGAGCTTATCATACACATCATGCACGTCATGCATTATTACAGACCAAATATAAAACAAAATGCATTACAAATTAGAAACATAAGTCTTCTTCTTCCTCTTTGCTCTTCTGTCTTCCATGGAAAATGTCAGTTGATGTGAGCTTTAAGGTCTTCTAGCTTTCACCATCCTTTCCCTTATGGGTGTGCTAACATATCAAGCCTGCTCAAACACTGGATACCCACATAAGAAACTGGAGGTTTTTCATTATCAAAACTAGGGATCGGACTCAAAAACTCAACAAGGATCATCGACAAAAATAAGGGATTCGTTGACGAAGCCTACCGTTTCTAAAAAATTTCCCCTTTTTCATTCCTTCATTATTTTCCATAAATAATTTTTCTGGGTCTCTACAATAGAGGTGTTCGTTATCACTAATATAGGGTATTCTCTGGTTCCCAACCGTACTCCGGACGGTTGGTAAACCCTTGATACCCTATGCCTTTGATCGCTCCTCTCCCGCTTTGGCCTGCCTGGGTTAGCACTTCTATGGAAGTTTGGATGAGCATAGTTAGAAGCATTGTATCTAGCATCTAATTTTGACCTGAGCATCGCTTTGTAGGAGTAGGGCAACATAGAGATTTAATCGTTTTCCAGTAGTTGGTTAGATTCCACCCATTGAAAAATATCATTTTTACTTCTTTTTCATAATAGGGCTTTACTAAACAAAATTTAAAGTGGTTTCATAACTACCCTTTAAGTCCCCATGGATCGATACCTGACTTACCCACTTTCTACTTAACTTGGGATAGTTAGGTTTTATAAATATTATTTTTGGTAGTTAAGGACCCAAACCTTGGGGAGCTTACCAAATTTTGGCGCTGTTGCCGGGGATTTGGCTACGGTTATAAGCCAATTTCTGTTTTAGAGTATTATTGCCTTATATTTTTTTATTTGCTCTCCTTTTATTTTTCACTTTCTTTGTTAACTTTTGTTTCTTTATTTTTTTTTTACTATTTCCGAAGTTTGAATCTTTGTGCTTACACGTGTGTATGTTTGGTTTGCGTTCTTTGGAACTTGAGATAATTTCCATAGATCCTAATATTGAAAACTCTCGTAGGTCCCTTAGGAAACCTATCTCTAATACAAAGAAAGCTGAGTCATCTAAATTGAAACCCATGGCCAAAAATAACCCATCGGTTCCCATTGAACAATTCCTGGAATCCCATGCTCCCCACCTACTTGTGGTAGGAGAACAACCTCTTTGGCCTCTTGGGGACTACTTTGCACCTAATGCATACACATTGCCATCCTAAATACGATTCCAGATTATTCAAGTGGGACAATTTGAGATAAAGACTTCAACCATCTCGATGCTACCCAACTTTTATTGGAACTCTACTAAAAATCCTTATCAGCATCTAGATGAATTCTTGGAAATCTGTTCCACCATCTACATGCCTAATTTTGGTGATGATGCTCTCCACTTAGGCTTTTCCTGTTCTCTCTGAAGGATAAGGCTAAATATTGGCTGACGTCCTTAGATTCGAACTCAGTGGCCAACTGAGCCACCATGCAACATGAATTTCTCAAAAAGTACTTCCCAATTGGGAAGACTAACCAATTTTTAAGAGTCATCACAAGTTTCTCACAGATGGATGGGAAACTTTTTTTTAGAGACTTGGGAGCGCTTTAGAAACCTACTCCGTAAATGCCCATGTCATCAAGTCCCCAAGTGGCAACTAGTGCAAACTTTTTATGAGTGGTTAGTTGAGAGAGATAGGACGATAGTTGATACATCGTGTGGAGGTACTTTTCTCCCAAAACACGAAAACAAAACCTGGATTCTCTTTGAAAATTTGGCTAAAAATTCTTTGTAGCATATGGCTACCACTTGTAGACTACCCAATCCATCAACTTCTAAACCTAAGAGAGTTTATGAGTTGGCCACAAGCCATGACCTAAACCCCACTCTACACACCATATCCCATAAACTTGATCAATTTTTGTCTTTACGACAACAACCACAATCAATAGTGGGTGTAGGAGTTTGTGCAATTTTTTTCGACCCTACACATACATGCTATAATTGCCTACATGCACCTTTCCCAATTTGAGCTTGGGCATGAGGAAGTAAAGGCCACCCACCATTGGTATGGTTGACAGACAAACAACTACAACTTGAATGCCTATGGTTCTCGATGGAATCAATATCCCAACTTCCCTTGGAGCCCATAAGCTCCAGTCTTTCAAGCTCAAGGACCTAAAAAAAACCCTAGTTCTTCACTCCCTCGACCATATCCAAATTTCCAACATCCTCATATTGCAATGCAGAGGCAATCATCATTTTAACAACCATCTCTTCAACAAACTAACAATGATTTCTTTCAAGAGGCAATGTTGAAAACCTTAAAAAGCATTGAAGCAGATCGACAAGTGAGGCGGGAATTACTCCATTCTCACTTGCAATCCATAGCTAAGTTGGAGGCCACTCTAGGGCAACTCACAAGGTCGGTTAAAAAGAGAAACGAAGGTGAGTCGCCAAGCCAGCCGCAAACAATACCTAAGAGTCAATGCAGAATAGAATGTGAAACCACAAAAGACCATTCATCATATAAAGTACATGCCAAGGTGATAACCACACTCAGGAGTGGTAAGGAGATCAACAATAGGGTCGGGGAGACGATAAGTCAAGAAAAGGGTAGAGAAAAGAAAAGGGTTGAACCTATAAAAATAGGCACCTCCCTTTCCCATGAGTCAGAGATAGACACTGAAGCATCTACTATGCCACAATGTGAAAAACTTCCCCACCATATTCCTGCAACCCCTTACCTTGCATCTCTCCATGCACCATTTATATCTAAGAAGGAGACCACTACTGAATCCATCATGGACACATTTAGGCAAGTTAAGGTCAACATACCCCTCTTAGATGCCATCAAGGAAATACCTACATATGCCAAATTTCTCAAGGACCAAGGCACGCAATAGCAAAAATCAAGGGTGCATATAAACAAGCAAGTCAAACAAACCAAGCATGCAAGCTCAATCCTTTTAGGTCACCTCCCTTCTAAGCTGAAAGACCCTGGTGCCCCAACTATCTCATGTTTAATTTGCAATTACCCAATTGATAAACCATACTCGGTTTTCAAGCAATTTAATTTAGGATAATTGAAGCCCACCCTGGTAACATTAAGTTTTGCTGATCAGTTGGTGAAAAAACCTTGGGGTGTAATTGAAGACGTCTTAGAGGTTGATGAATTTTACTATCCTATTGAGTTCATAGTTTTTGATATGGAACCCTCTTACCTAACTAAGGACTAGATCCCTTTCCTGTTAGGACGACCCTTTTTTGCCACAGCAAATGTCTGTATTCAATGTAGGATAGGGATTATTGATATGTCCTTTGGTAACATGCCACTTCAGCTAAATGTATTCCACGCATCTCAGCATCCACCGGAAGACATCCATGATATGGACGTCGATATGGTTGATGAATGCATTGAGGAAGTGGCCCCTTCGATTTAATGGAGGAATCCTTTAGGGGAGATAATTGAACCTGAGAGCAACCCCCTATTTGACCTAGATGACCCATATGAACAGATTCTCTCAATTCATGATAAATTCTCTAGGTTGAAAGGGAACATTTGGGTAAATGATACATGGCTCAAAGAAGAAGTGGGGAATGACCTACTTGTTATTGAACCAGGATGATTTCAAGGTGTACTCTTGATGCGTCTGGCTGAAGACGATAAACTTAGCGCTTCCGGGAGGCAACTTGAATGTTTTTTTTTTTTCTCTCCATCTTTATTTTTATTTTTGAAATTTCAAGATGCATAAAATAATGTACAAACAATTTAGAAACTTTAGGGTGTGCCACTAAGATCACAACCAGCACTAGGTCGGGCATAGAGGGGAGCGACCAAGTGAGAATTTAGTGCGACATGGTCGTTGCTATATAAAAATTCCTTTAAAAAACTCATTTCCCCATCATGATCATTCAACTTCCATAGTTCGCGATCCTAATCGATCTTCGTCGCCCCAATTTAAGAATTCATCATCCAAACTTTGCCAACCTCTGTCGCTCATTAGCATTCATCCAGTAACCACTCCGGAAAGGCATAGCACCAGTGACACTCTCATATGGGCACACCCGTTACTCAGCGACACTTAGGGTTGGGTACGTGGTTTCACATTCTTTCGAACTCTCTTTGCATTCTTTCTTCCCTAAAGCATGAGAATGCCTCGTCATCCCAAATCTAGGGTTTCCTCCAATCAACCCCAATCGTCTCAGGCCCTTGCCAAGAGAAGAAGATTCCCTTCTCAGCTGCATGACACAATGTCATCAGAGTCTAAGCAACTCCCAATAACCCCAGTAGTAGAAAGAGGCCAATCATCACAACCCCGACTAGAGCTAGAAAAGAACCGCAAAAGGCAGAACATTCAAAGATTGACCTTGGACGATTATGATTTTTGCTCAATGTATACATTCAAAGTAGATGAGATGTGGGCCCATGAAAGAAAAAGATGTTGCATCAATATCCTCAAAATGAGGAAGTTCAACCATTATATGACCCCACTAGCAATTTCTTATCATCTGACACTGATTCGAGCTTTTTATCAGAATATGCAGCATGACCTGACAATTGGAGTGTGGTCCACTACTTTCCACGGCATTAGGATTGAGTTTACTTTTGCCCTAATTGGAAGGGCTTGGCGCCACGCCGAAACTAATGACACGCCTTGGGAGGCACTAGACTTTGCTAATATGCATCATATCATCCACCAAATGTTCCATGATCAGTATTCTAATGGCGGTAACATGGTACATGGCATATGTACAGCCAGAAGCAGACTACTTGATTATTTGCTTCTTTGGGATTTAATTCATCAGTGTAACATTTGCGCTTCTAGGCATCATTCTGAGTGGCATGGCATTCATCTGCAGGTGCTATATGCAATACATAATGGAATGCAGTTAAATGTAACCCAATTAATATTAGATGAAATGACAAATTTTTATTTGAGGAATGTCAAACACTGTAGGCTGAAAAGGCCGCCACCTAAGCTTGCCCATTGACAACCCCCTACGGAGTTGAGATGGCCCTTCATCCCTTATTCCCAACTTATCATGGTCATGCCGCAACACCTAAGAATTAACCTTGGGAATCTAGAGGCACATGTTCCCATTAGTGAGGTGACACCTGAAAGGTTATGGCGTCAAAGTTTACAATTAGTAGCCACCGCCAGATTGAAGGTCCATTAGTGGGCCCCATTCGAAGGACCCTAGGGATTGGAGTTGTTGTACCCAATTTTGGGTACATCCCCAAGAATGAGCCCCCTTAGTTACTAGTGTCCCTCCTCATTGAGCTCCAAAGAAGAAAAGGAGGGTAACAAATCTACCCTCCACATCCACAGCTGCACCCTCTAATATATAATCATCTAATATTGTGCCTCCAACTAGGAGGGAATTGGATGATTTGAACTATAATCTAGAGCTTGTTCGATCTGAGGTGGTAGATACATGAAGGGAAATACACCGTGGTTTCCATGCTTTGTTTGACATCTTGCGTCTTATATCTATGCAAGTGGTTAAATCTATTATACTTCCTGCATTTTCTACTGTAATGGACCAGACTAACACTCTTGCCCACCCTCTTGCTCCTGTTGCCCATCCAGTTCATCCACCGTCTCCAACAGCATCCCCAATTAGACAGTCGCCCACTCATAAATCTCCTACTCACCATGCCAAATCCTCAACTAGCTTAGAAACCATGATCGAAATTGAATCCTCTAGCAAGAGGGACAAGGTGACTTCTATGCTAGCTACCACAGCGGGTGACGCTCAGTCCCCCGTTCAGCTTCTTGCAACTACTAGTAATACAATGCCTACCTCTGTGCCTTTATCTCCATTGGCACTTGCCTGGCCGGCCTCGGCTATAACCTCTGCCCCTATCTTACCGTTTGACATACCACGGCTCCTAGTCCCACTACAAATCCAATAAACTCCCATCATATGGCACTATAGCAAATCTAGGACTATCTCTCCAACATCGACCTCCTCTGCTCCCCCAGTGGCACTTGAGCCTACCTCTCAAACACCCACTCAAGTAGCATCACTAGCCGTAGTTTCACCTGCTTATTTTTTTGCAGAGGAGGGAGCTACTTCAAGTGTACAGGCATTCGAGGAGCGCCAATCGGTGGCTAGTACTCCATTTGACGCATTAAGCGATTTAAGAGGAGGTGACTCTACATACAACACTGGAAACTCTTCTAGAGAGTATAAGTACAAGGCAAAGGATGGCAACCCAAGCTTCAATTCATGCAAGAGGAGGCGACTCTACACATGAGTTTTTGTGATTCTTTTCTTTTGTTGTCCTTTTCAACACCATGATGTGTTTGACATTGTACTGATCATATCACAATGTACCAACTTCTAGCTAGTAATGCAATGTATATGGTGCTTCTGGCTATTATGTGTCTTTTTTGATCTAATGTATTCTTACATGCATATTATTTTGGATATTATATTTTGTAAGAACACTATTTTTTATTATTGACTTCATGCACTGTCCTATCCCTTGCTCTAGTTTTATCTTTCTACCCACACTTCAGTGAGGACACTGAAGTTCTAAGTTGGGGGTAGAGGTGGCACATTGCATGGCACATTTCATGCACAAAAATGACACATTTTAAAATTTTTGAAAAAAAAAAAATTCCAGTGAACCATGCTAACATACATTTCATACCCTCTACATACACCTATATAACCTAGTGTTACAAGCGTAGATTTCTTAGCTACGTGATTTCATTATGCTCGCCAACAATGTAGTGATTTATTTGTGTAAAATTTGCATAACATGGCTGACAACTTGATATTATTTTAGGTAATTGACTAGTGGTTGTTTGGGTTAATCCTATGTTGTAAACTCTTGTATTTACATGGTACTTCACGGGGCTAAAAACACACTTAGACATGATTAGTAGCACTTAGGGTTCTTTGAGAGCACTGAGAGAACAACCATGGCGACTATGAAACCTGGTGTGGTATTGTTGAGTCGTTCGTTCATTTCTTAAGTTTTTGACGTCAAAATCTGAGTGTATGAAACTCACCTTTCCTTATTTTACTGCATTTCCTTTGACAACTAGTCTTTGCTCTTGTATTTTCTAGCCTAGAGGTGACATCAAGTGGGGAGATATAAATCTAGGTCATGTAGCTTACTCAAGATATGAAGGTTAAGCCACCGCTAGAAATTGACTTCTTCTGTGGACTCCTATTCGAGCTACATTCCCGTTGGAAACATGAAGACAATATAAGAATGCGATGATTGTCTTAGTTGACAATGCAAAGAAAGAAAATGAAAAAGAAAGAGAAGCCTGAGCAAATAAAAATGAAAAAAAAAATATACACATGCTCTTAGCAAAGATAAAGAAGTCAAGCTAAGGACACGACACTACGATTCTGCACATATGAAGGATCTTCTGACCATTGCATTTACTAAATTTGCACTTAGTTCAGGAATAAGTTCATCTAGGGTGGTCTTGATTAAATGTGGTGAGTGGATGAGTAGATGTTAGTGTGAAGGACCCAAAACCTTAGTAAGGGTTGGATTCCTTTTCTATAAGGCTAGTTCATTCCACACTTCTAGCGTTAGTTCTTCAAGTATGTGGGACATTTGATCATGACGCTCTTCCTCACATATGAGAGTGAACCCAATCTCTTGAGTGAATTTCGAGGGAATAAACCAGTAAGACTGAGTAAAGACAACTGTTATGTAGGTGGCCCAGAGCATTCAGAGTGAGACAAATCATATACCTTACACATGCCCTATGAAATGGCCTATTCATACTTCGATTTACATGCTAATATTAACTCTGAATTATAATCATGGGTTCATTCACTGTGAGTGGTTTCTTGTGATAGTTGTGTTGTGTTGAGCTTTGCATGATTGAAATGCTGCAGAGTGTGTACATAATGGAGTTGTGTATAAAGGAATTTGTGTGTAATAAATTTATATCTTTGTATGTAAAATTGTATGATTATGTTGCATGTGTTTCCATCTTTTATTTAACTAGTGTTTGCAGGTATCGCCCTGGAAACCCTCACGAGACTAAAATTCATCCATTAAGATCAACCAAGGGGTTTAAAGCCTTGTTGCATACGATAAATGCAACTGTGTTTCCCGCACAAGAGGATGTAGGTAGGATTTGGTAGTTTTCTTAGATTTTGCTTTGCTTGAGGACTAGCAAAGTGTAAGTTGGGTGTTGTGATGAGTCCCTAAACTACATGATTTTAGACCCTCATTTATCTTTGCTTATCTTCATTTTCTAGTGTATTTATCCAGAGTTATCACTGTTTATAGCTATGCAAGGTTTGTGTTAGAATTGGTGTGTTCCCAAGAGGGGGGTGAATTGGAGATTTTAAAATTTCCTAGGTTGAATGATCAACAATTCAGTATATCTTAACCTAGGGGAAATCTAAACATGTATGAAGTTGCAAAAAAGATAAATGAATCAATACTCAGTACAAGCAATATAGTTCCTGTATCTCCCAACAATTCACAATTCAGTATATTCAATAGATGAATTGAATTGAGCAAGCAACAGAATGTAAAGCAAGAAAAGTAAAGGAGACACCAAAAATGTTATCGGGGTTTGGAAAACGTACCTATGTCCCTCCCTTAGCTCGCAAGCCCTAGGATTACCACTATTGCTCACTTAATGGGTGGAGCGGCACCGGTTACAACTAACCTTTCATTACTGAGCAAAGGAATACCCCATGTCAAATTAATAGGGCTGACCCCAACCTTTATAACCAATCCTTACGTGCCAGATCAACACCCCCTCAGGCCACACCTGGAATACAACAGATAAGCAATACAAATTTTGTGTACAATATAAATGCTTATCCAATAAGAAAGTATGTACCAATATAACCAATGTACTTCAATATGATAGGATTTATAAGCTCAGTGAAGTTTAATATAACTTCTCTCATGATAGTGTCAATATAGCAACCAGTATATGAGAGAGTTTGTGTAAGGATCTTTAAATCAAGATAACAATGTTAATCACAAAGTATAATATCAAAGATTTGAAACACACAAGCCATAATCTCAAAAATGATTTTCAAAAATCAAGCAAAAGAGATTTTTTGAAATTTAGCTAGTCAAAAATATTTTCCTCAAATCACTAGACAAGCTCTTGAATCTTGCAACGCGAATGCAAGACTCACAAGCCTAAGAGAGTTTTATTAAAGAAGATTTATGAATTAAATTACAAGGAAAAACACAAAGCTTACTCTCAATAAAAAACAATCTCAATCAAAGAATATCAAAATGAGAGTGTAAGCTTATAGTATGGATTATCTCAAGACACTCTCACCAAAGGAATATTGCAAGAGAAATGTGTTAGCCTTACAAGGCTTAAAATCTTATTTTGATGATAACAAATTAGAGGAACATAACTTATTTGGTTAAGTGATGATATTTCAGGACTCAAGTATGTGAATACAAGGTCAAGTGCTCACAAGGATCATTGAAAGCTTATACTCCAAAGAAAGATGATTAAATGAGGCTTAAAGAAATATTGAGGCATGGATTCAAAGGTGATCTAATAAAACTTGAAGATCATGAGAGCATGAATATTAAAGAAAACTTGCTAAAATATTAAATATTGAAGCTTGAAGAAAAGATGGACTCAAAGAAAGACAAGCATGAAGACTTAAGTGCTTAGAATGTCAAAGTCTTAAGAAGTCTTTATGTAAGTACTTCAAACAATTTCAATACGAATGCATGAAGCTCTTAGGTTAATTTCTTGGACCTAGATACCTTTTAAAATACTTGGAAAATATTTTTATAAGGTCAAAAGTTATTTCGAAAAGGTTAAAATTATTTTTTGAATGAAAAGCACTAAAACGGGATTTTCCAAATTCTATTATTTTTTCTACATCTGCATTTATGTACATTTTTCTCTGTCAAACACTTCTTATCCTAAAAAGTGTTTAACATGAAGGTTGTGGGTTTGTCTCTAAAATATATGTTGATGCTATGAACATTTAATTTGGAGTTGTATAGAAAAAGGTATGACCAAAATACTGAAGGGGGGTTCGAAGTTGTCAGACGACTGAAGTTTAATCTCAGAAGACTGAAGAATTTCCTCAAATGATTGAAGATTAAGTTCATTGTACTGAAGAATTTCTGGATGAATTTTTGAAGAGGCATTGTATCCTTAGTCAACTGACCCTTAAGCTTTTGTAGACTAAACCTGAACTTCAGTAGACTGAACCTGAAGATCAATAGACTGAACCTCGACAATGGCCATATTTTAAAAAAATTTTAAATCAAATTTTATATTTCTTGCACCCCAAACTTTCTAAAAACTTGGGGGACACTCCAAGTAATCTTGGGCAGCACAAATTAAACCTTTATGAGCATATAAATACATGGTTTATGAAATAAAAACACACAAAGAATTAAAAATCAGCAATCAAGCTTTCTTTGCTTTCAATCTTCAAAGGCTCTCTTGCATACATCCTTGATGAAGTTTTTCTACTGAGTATTACTAAGATTTAATCACTAAAATTGAGCAAAAATTTCAAATCTTTCAATCAAAGAAAAAAGATCCCGGTGATAAATTATTTTGAGCTTCAAATTCATTCCATATTGAATGAGAGCATCTCTTGTACACAAAGAATTTGTTTTTGTCTTGTAGTTTCTTTGATATTCCAGGTTGTTGGATTGTTGTACCGAGTGTAGGGTATCGCTTGGAGAGGTGTTGCTCCAACCTATTGAAGGAGTGACCAAGCATGGGGTATCGCTTGGAGAGGGGGTCTCCACCCTAAAGGAGGGATTGTAATGGTTTGCTCCACCCAGAAAGGAGTGCTATACTGGAAAACTTAGATCATATTGGTCTAAGGTGAGGATGTAGGCTCGGAATAAGCCAAACCTCATAAAAATGTTGGTCTCACTCTTACCCTTGTCTTTATTTTCAACATATATATATTGTGTGGTGCGTATGCTAAGTCTAGGTTGCTGAAAATTAAAAATTAAGATTAAGAAGACTCCTTACTTAAGAAAGTACGTTTGATTAAACTTTTGTGGAAACCTAGAAGGGAGTACGTTGATCGGTGCAAAACTACAAGTGCACAGTATTGTAGTTTTATAATATAATGATGTGTAGAGTATCGTCCTCAGGGATTGATGTCTTAATTTTACCAAGTATCGAAAATTTACTAACCTTGATTTTATTTAGAAATATTAATAATTTTAGACTACAAAATTTAAATAAAGCTACTTTAAATAAACTATTCAAGAGAATTTAAAACTAGACGCCACGTATCAAATTACTGATAGTGAAAACTTCTAGGAAACCGATTTCACCTAGTTTCTTACTATGCTTTACTCATCTAACTAATTTGATTTCGTTTTCTCTGTTCGTTAGAAAATCTCCAACTTTTCCAAATGCCTTTTTCGATAGCCAATCAAAACCTATTCTTGTTTATTATTTAACATAAGATTACACAAATTCATAACGCAATAATGCAATAAGACCCTTGATTTCTAATGCTACGTGGGTTCATACAAGTCTTTCAATCTATATATTTACCTACGCTGAATTACCCAAGATCTATCCTATAATCCCCCCTTTCGGTAGCAAATTACAAGACTAATATCATTTAATTAATGGCCAGTTAATTAAAAGCATTAAGCGCAGAATAACTCAAACAAACAATAAGGAAAACTACTTCAAAATAGTATCAACAAACAAACATAGTTCAAAACTGGGCTACATCGTTTTCCTAGAATACAAAAATTTAGTTCATTATGAAAATTAAATCCGACAATAAAGATTTCACCATGTTTTCTATTATTTGGAGAGTAGAGGAAAAATCAACACTCGCAGCACCGCCATTACATGTCGCGAACACCCTGAGCACAACCATTGTTTGCCGCCTTTAGATTTTGAAACGATTTTAATTTGCTGCGTGCCGCCACCTCTCCTTTGCCGCTATTCGTATTGTTTTTTTCCTACAGTGCCGCCTCTCTGAGATCCAAGAATGGCTGCAAGAAAACCTCCTTGTTTGCTTCCTATACACAGCCTCCCCAATAGGGTTCTTCCCTTGCTGCTCTAAAAAAATATTAATATATATACCGCTTGAAAACTAAGATGTAGTCCCAAGAGGGGGGGTGAATTGGGTTTTAAAATTTCTTTTAATTCTCTTCAAAAATCCTTAACCTCTTTTAAGTCTCTTTAATGAATTCTTGTTTCTTGTTGTTTTATCAAATACACAATAGATATTCAAAACAAAATTCAATCCACAACCACAACACAAGTACTTAAACAATCAAGTAACTAATCAACCACAAAATCCAAACCAATCATTCACATTCAATCAAGATATACGTTGCAACTTAATGAAAATTCTTAGCTTTTTCAACTTGTGTGCAGCCCTGTTGTTAATGCAATCCTTTTGATAATGAGTTAGCTTTCTCAAAATGATCTTCAACAAAAAAATTCACACTCTTTCCAAAATACATAATTTAGATAAACTCTTAGTTAATTTATCTTTGGGTATTTAACCAAGTAACGTACTCCCGTATGGTTTCCGCAGAGTATGGTTTAACCAATGTACTCCCTTTTGGTTTCCGTAACCCAAACCAAAATTAGACTTTAAGTTTAATTGATTTCCAAATATATGTAGTATATATGATTACCAATTAAACTATCCACGCAACTTAAATATGCTGAAAATAAAGAGTAAGGGAAAGAGAGAGTAAGACGGGGATTTTTACAAGGTTCGGCTTATACCCAGCCTACGTCCTCGCCTTTGGCAAACCACCAAAGGATTCACTAAAACAAGTTTGTTGACTTTATGAGTCCAACCA
Organism: Malania oleifera; assembly: GCF_029873635.1. Classification (NCBI taxonomy): domain Eukaryota; kingdom Viridiplantae; phylum Streptophyta; class Magnoliopsida; order Santalales; family Ximeniaceae; genus Malania; species Malania oleifera. The sequence goes on along the minus strand of NC_080427.1, from coordinate 90,990,702 downwards.
GTTTTGATAATGACGAATCACTTGGTATTTGATCTATGCATTGAGTTTGTGACCAGGAACCATATTAAGCATGCACGGAAGGATAACGAGTCATGAAAGCCTTAAAGTAAAGCTTACATATCTTGGAAAGACCCATGGAACTAAAAGAGTACAAGAATCAAGGTGCAAGCGACAAAGTTCAAGAACGTCATGGGAATGGGTACTTAGAACTCATGTATTTACATTTTTGTATGATTTAATTTGAGGCTCAACATATACCTTAGAATGACTTTAGGACTCATGCATTTCATGAACATCATTAGGGGACATTCATGGACTTAGAATTAATGTCAAAGCCCTGGAAAATGTTTTTATGAAAGATTCAAGAAAGAAAATGAAACACTTTTTTGAATTGGAAAGTAAATATGCAAAACTTGGGAACTTCAGATGATTGAACTCTAAGTTCAGTTGACTAAAGAATTTCCTCAGATGTCTAAAGAATAAGCTCAGTCATCTAAAATTTTATGGGTGAAAAACAAAAACTGGCAGAAGCACCTCAAATGACTGAACTTGACACTTCGGTCCTCTAACCCTCGACCTCAGTCATCTGACCCTGTGTCCAGTCTATTTTTTTGAAGGATAAAATGACTTCAGTAGTCTGGGCTCTTGACCTTAGTCATCTGAACTTGCGGGAAAGATTAAAAGTGTATTTTTTATTGATCAAACACACAAGCTATCTCATTGATCCAACGATTGAGATCAGTTATAAGGGTAAGACACTATATATACTGAATATCTAAACCCTAGTACGTTAGCTAAACACACGAAGATCAACGTAAAGTGAAGAATACATCTTGTTGAAAAGAAAACTGAGATACTTGAGTTGATTGTTGTACGTTTGCCTATGCTATAGTTTCTACACATTATCTTTGGGCAAATCACCTCAGAAAATCTAAAGGGATCTCTATTATACGTTTTGTGCTTAAACTTGGTTTGAGGTTTTGTTATTACATTTAGTTTTGTTAAAGAATCTCATATCACCATTTGTTTTCATAGTTTTAGAGAAGCTTGATATTGAGTTTTCAAATTCATATAACGATCGTTTTTTACAAACTCAATACTTGAGAAAGTTTTGTATTTGACCATTGATTAAAGTTTCTTTATTCAAGTGTATTCTTAGTTTAAGGCTAATATTTTTTAATGCATCTAAACTATTTGAATATACATATATCCTTAGAAGTGCATAACTATCTATATATTGAAGGATATTTTCTGAAAGTCAAATATTAAGTTTGTTGATCTTTGGCATTATCATCTTAGAGATACATATTTATATATATATACACATTAAGTCAATATTATCAAGATCACATTGAGTTTGAAATATTTGGAGATATATTGTTTGTTTGACAAAGTGTGTTTAGCATCTTTGCAATCTACAAAGTTATCTTTATATTCGAAGATCTAACCTAAGATCTCCAAAGCATTGTTTTTATACAAACATTTTTGGGAGAATTGATAAAAAGGGGTTTGTGTGTTAAAGCATATCATACATAAACGATTATATCGTTTCATATATTTTAAGATTCAAATTTTATCATATGTTAATGCATTAAGAATTTGAATTGTACTCCCGAGCTTTTGTTTGGAAGCATTTTTGAGTGTTTTTACAGATTCTATTGCATTCACGGTTCAATGTGTGAATCGGGGTTTAAGGAGAGAGTTGTATCTCTTCTAAGCAGCGGAGTAGGAGGGAGTTATGCCTCTTGTAAGCAGCGGAGTAGGAGGGATTTGTGCCTCTTGTAAGCAACGGATTGTAAGGGAAGCTCAGTCCCAATTTAAGGAGCAGGGATTTTTTAGTGAAATCCTTGAGTGATGGCTCAAGGCGAGGACGTAAGCCAAGTTGGCTGAACCTCATAAAAACCGCGTTTGTCTTCTCTCTTCCCTTTACTATTTACTTTCAGTACTACATTTAAAATATTCGTATTGCATGTGTAGGTTGGATAACATTGGACATAATTAATTGGGTAATAAGAACTCATTGCTAAATATACAAGTATGGATTAAGTGGTAAATAGATTCAAAGAATTTTAAAATACCCAATTCACCACCCCCCCCCCCTCTTGGGAGTACACCTAATTCAACAATTGGTATCAGAGCGGGTTTACATAGACTTAATAGTCAATTTGTAAAAAGATCACATGGCACATATCAGTGTAACTCCTTTCGGTGAGGAACACTCATCCACTAGACCACCCATTTTATGTGGTTTAAACTACACCTATTGGAAATGTAGGATGAGCATATATCTATTGAACATAGATTGGAAGGTTTGGAAAATAGTGACTAAGGGTAATCATATTCCCATAAATGCAATTAATAAGATTAATGTACCTAAAATTGAAGATGAATATACTAAAGACAACTGGAAGTCAATACAAATCAATGCCACTGCCATGAACTTGCTTTTTTCTTTTTTTGCATTAGATGTAAATGAATTTAGAAGGGTAATGACATGTAACTCGGCTGAAAAAATTTGGGAAAAATTAGAAGTTACATATGAAGGTACTAAGGAAGTCAAGGATAGTAGGATAGACATGATGACTAGTGAATATGAAGCATTTGAAATGATAGTTGTTGAATCTATACAATTCATGTACACTAGATTCACACACATCATCAATTCTTTGAATGCACTTGTAAAGACTTACCCTACTTATGAGTTGATCTGGAAAATACTCAGGGGATTACCTCAAGTGTGGGAAGTGAAAGCTACGGCAATAGAAAAAGGGAGAAATCTCAAGGAGATGTTGGTGGACGAACTCATTGGATCACTCATCACCTTTGAGCTAACAATAAATAAGAGGAATATTGAGTAAAGAAAAGTAAAGAAGGTCACTGCACTTAAGGCATCATCAAGCTATTCAAGTGAAGGAAGTGATTCCAAAATGGATGATGACATGGCATTGCTAACAAAGAAGTTCAAGAACTTCTTGAAGAAGAACAAGAAGTTCAACAGAAAATTCTAGAACTCTAAATCGAAAATAGGAGAGCCTAGCATGAAGAAAAAGAAGGAGGATCCACCAACATGCTACAATTGCTGAGAAGTTTGACACATCAAGCCTGAGTGCCCAAAACTAGTGAAAGCCAGAAAAAGAAGAAGGTGCTAAAAGTCAGTTGGGATACTCACAGCACTAGTGGTTCAAAATCTGAATCCAACGACGATGAGATTGCCAATATGTGTCTAATGGCACATAACGACCTTGAGGTACAATCATCATTTTTGAAATCTTCATATTATTCTAGTGAGTCTGAAAATGAAAATGACTTGATTTCATATGATGAACTGAAACAAGAATACCAATGCTCTATTAAAATGCTTGAGAAGAAAACAAAGAAATTCTCTGAGTTGAAAAGAAAAGTCAAAGAACTTTCAAATTTGGTTGAACAACAAAATGAATCTCATGCATCTTTCATAAAAGATAAAGATTTGAAAATTGAGGAGTTAGAAAAGGATTTGAAAGATAAATCTAAAATTATTTGTAAATTTATTGAGGGACAAAACAATTTTGAAAAGCTCCTAGGATCACAAAGAAATTCCCTAGAAAATGAAGGGCTTGGATTTAATTGAAAGGAAAATTTAAAGAATAGACATCTTTACATGGGTTATTTCATAAGAGAGTCAAAGTCATATGTTCCAACTAAGAATTATTATAGAAATACTACATGCTTTAAATGTAGAAGGTTGGGTCACATGCAATTCCACTGTCCTTTCAAAAATAAAGATGTCAAAATCAAGAAAGAATGGAGATTCAAAGGAAAATATAACACTAACCCCCTTGGACCCAAGAAAATCTCGGTACCAAAGCTAGTTGTTTGATTGTGTCTTGCAGATATGCTTAAGATCAGCATCCTCAAAAGATAGATGGTATATGGATAGTAGATGCTCACGTCACATGACTGGGGATAAAGCAAAGTTCACATCCATCACACCCAAGGATGAAGAGTTTGTTACTTTTGGAGATAATGCTAAGGGAAGGATCACAGGTCTAGTTAAAGTCGGTAATGATTCCTCACTCATTATAGATGATGTTTTATTAGTTGAAGGTTTAAAACCCAACTTATTGAGCATAAGCCAACTATGTGATGAAGGTTACAAAAGGTCTTTTGAACATGACAAGTGCATTGTTGAACACAAAACTGATAATATGATATTGTTCATTGCTAAGCGTCATGAGAATGTATATACCATAAGCTTTGATAACTTAACTTCACAGAGCATGATATGCTTATCTTCTATAAATGAAATTAGTTGGATTTGGCATAGGAGACTAGGACACGCAAACATGGATTTAATCTCAAAACTTGCTAAGAAAGAATTAGTTAAGGGGCTGCCTAAGACTAAATTTGTGAAAGATAAAATTTGTGATGCATGCCAACTAGGAAAACAAGCAAGAACAAGCTTTAAGAAGAAGAAAGAAATCTCCACCACTAGGCCACTCCAAATGCTACACTTAGACTTATTTGATCCAAACCCAAATCAAAGCTTAGGAGGAAAATCATACGCTTTTGTCATTATTGATGACTTTTCAAGATATACATGGGTACTATTCTTAGGCCACAAAGATGAAGCAAGTGAAAAATTCATAAACTTGTGCAAGAAAATCCAAAATGAAAAGGGATATACAATCACTAAAATTAGAAGTGATAGGGGTAGAGAATTCAAAAATTAGGGCATGGAAGAATATTGTAATTCATTAGGAATTGCCTATAATTTTTCAGCTCCTACAACACCACAACAGAATGGTGTAGTTGAAAGGAAGAATAGGTCTATACAAGAAATAGCCAGAACTATGCTTAACGAACATAAATTACCTAAGTAGTTCTGGGCTGAGGCAGTGAATACCACCTACTATGTTCTAAACAGAGTATTGATTAGACCAAACATATCATACTTTCATGTCTTTGGCTATAAATTTTTTGTGCTTAGAGATAATGAACACCTAGGAAAGTTTGATGTGAAATCTGATGAAGGCATCTTCCTAGGGTATGCATTAGATAGTAAAGCATATATAGTATATAACAAACGAACATTGACGATCATAAAATCTATTCATGTAGTGTTCAATGAGTCAAATCCCTTCTCCAAAAGAACTGATGAAGATGAAATTGAATTAAACAAAGAATTTGAAGAACTATCAATTGAGAATGATTAAGAAAAGAAAAGTGAACTTAAGGAACCATCCATTGAAATTGATCAAACTGAAAATGAGGTTAATGAACAACCTAGAGAATGGAAATATATAAAGAATCATCCCATTGATCAAATAATAGGTGAACCATTATGTGGAGTAGCCACTCGCTCCTCTCTTAGGAACATGATTAGTCATTTTGCATTTTTATCTCAAGAAGAACCTAAGAATGTGAGTGAAGCCATAGAGGATGAATCTTGGGTGTTGTCCATGCAAGAAGAGTTAAATCAGTTTGAGAGGAATAAAGTATGGACACTAGTTCCCAGACCTGATGATAAATCAATCATTAGAACCAAATGGATATATAAGAATAAGAAAGATGAACATGGAATAGTTGTGTGAAATAAGGCTAGATTAGTAGGTCAGGGATATAATCAAGAAGAAGGTATAGATTTTGAAGAAACATTTGCACCTGTAACTAGAATGGAAGCTATTCGAATGCTTTTAGCATATGCAGCTTTTAAGGATTTCAAGCTATATCAAATGGATGTCAAAAGAGCATTTTTAAATGGCTACATAAATGAAGAAGTGTATGTAGAACAACCCCCAGGCTTTGAAAACCATAAGAATCTAGATCATGTGTATAGACTAACAAAAGTCTTGTACGGTTTAAAGCAAGCTCCTAGAGCTTGGTATGAATGGCTAAGCGATTTTCTATTAGAAAATGGATTTATAAGAGGAAAGATAAATACAACCCTGTTCATTAAGTCCAAGAAAGATGATATTCTCCTTGTGCAAGTATATGTAGATGACATCATATTTGGCACTACGAATCAAGAATTGTGTGATGAATTTGCCATTACCATGCAAAATGAATTTGAGATGAGCATGATGGGTGAACTACATGGAATATTCATAAATCAATCAAAGTATATTAGATACCTACTCAAAAAGTTTAACATGGAAGATGGAAAAATACTAGGTACACCTATGAGCACTTCATTTAAATTAGACAAAGATGAACAAGGTATACTGGTAGATGTCAAACTTTATCGTGGAATGATTGGTAGCTTATTATACCTGACTGCTAGTAGACCTGATATAGTGTTTAGCGTATATTTGTGAGCAAGATTTCAATCTGCACCAAAAGAGTCACATTTGTTAGCCGTTAAATGAATACTTAGATACCTGATATGAACCGTGGAAATTGGATTATGGTATCTTAAGTACACATATTTTGAGATTCTCAGCTATTCAGATGCTGATTTTGTAGGTAGCAAAGTGGATAGGAAGAGCATGAGTGTTACTTGTCATTTCTTAGGAAATTCCTTAGTCTTTTGGTTTTCCAAGAAGAAAAATTCAGTTGCTCTTTCCATAACTGAGGCTGAATACATAGCGGCAAGTAGTTGTTGTGCTCGAACGCTTTACATAAAGCAACAATTGAAGGATTTTGGATTAAGTTATGAAACAATCCCTATTAGATGCGATAATACGAGTGTGATAAATATTTCAAAGAATCCCATATTACATTCACGAACTAAGCACACAAAACTATGACATCACTTTCTTCGTGACCATGTACAAAAAAGGGATGTGACAATAGAGTTTGTATGCACGGATTAACAATAGGCAAATATATTAACGAAACCACTTGCGAAGGATAGGTTTACCCAAATTAGGCATGAATTAGGTCTCATGCATAGTCGAGAGGTTGCCTAGAATTATGATAGACAATATAATTCAGGGGGAGCAACGTCACTTATGATGTAATCACTTGGTATCATATTAATCAAAATTTCAGTATTGCATTAATCCACAATTGGTATCAATAATTCGACATAACATTTAATCAACATTTGGTATCCTCATGTAATCTTTGAAATTTATACGTTAGCAAGGGGGATAGTTGATGTCAAAAAGCATAAGAAGGAATTTTTTTTTACCTAATGGTTGAACACGTTTACAACCTTAAGATTTCTAAGGGGAAAAGAACATAAGGGTACGTCTACTCATGTTTTATTATTTTACACTTTTTGTTGATGTCAAAAGAGGGAGAAAATTGGGAGCAAAAATAATAGAAATTAGGAGAAAAAACATAAATAGGAGAAATCGAGAAAAAGGAGCAAAAATTAAAGCAAAAATTAAAACTTTTTGTTGGGGAGAAATATCTAGAGCAAAAACTGTTGGCAAAACTAATTAAGCAAAAGGGGGAGAAGTATAATAATATCATAAGCATATTGTCATTCATTGAATATTTGATGCATTAATTGAGGGGGATCCTTATTTTATGTAACCCATTATATATATTTTTTCTAGTGCATTTGTCATCATCAAAAAGGGGGAGATTGTTGACTCTACGAGTCCAATCCGGTTTTGATAATGACAAATCATTTGGTATTTGATCTATGCATTGAGTTTTTGAACATGAACCATATTAAGCATGCACGAAAGGATAATGAGTCATGGAAGCCTTAAAGTAAAGCTTACATATCTTGGCAAGACCCATGGAACTTAAAGAGTACGAGAATCAAGATGCAAGCGACAAAGTTCAAGAACATCATGGAAATGGATACTTAGAACTCATGTATTTACATTTTCATATGATTTAATTTGAGGCTCAACATATACCTTAGAATGACTTTAGGACTCATGCATTTCATGAACATCATTAGGGGACATTCATGGACTTAGAATTACTGTCAAAAACCTAGAAAATGTTTTTATGAAAGAGCCAAGAAAGAAAATGAAACAAATTTTTGAACTAGAAAGTAAATATGCAAAAATTGGGAACTTCAGATGACTGAACTCTAAGTTTAGTTGACTGAAGATTTTCCTCAAACGTCCGAAGAATAAGCTCAGTTGTCTGAAGTTTTATGGGTAAAAAAAAGAAACTGGTAGAAGCACCTCAGATGACTGAACTTGACACTTAGGTCCTCTGAACTTGACACTTCGGCCGTCTGCCCCTTGACCTTGGTCGTCTGACCCTGTGTCCAAGCTATTTTTTTGAAGGATAAAATTACTTCAGTCATCTGGGCTCTTGACCTCAGTCGTCGAAATTTGTAGGAAAGATTAAAAGTGTAATTTTTATTGATCAAACACGTGAGCTATCTTAATGATCCAATGGTTGAGATCAATTATAAGGGTAAGACACTATATATACTGGATATCTAAACCCTAGTACATTAGCTATATACAAGAAGATCAACATAAAGCGAAGAACACATCTTGTTGAAAAGAAAACTGAGATACTTGAGCTGATTGCTGTACATTTGCCTACACTCTAGTTTCTACACATCATCTTTGGGCAAATCACCTCAAAAAATCTAAAGGGATCTCTATTATACATTTGGTGCTTCAACTTGGTTTGAGGTTTGATTATTACATTAGTTTTGTTAGAGAATCTCATATCACCATATGTCTTGATAGTTTTAGAGAAGCTTGATATTAAGTTTTCGCATTCATATAGCGATCGTTTTTTACAAACTCAATACTTGAGAAAGTTTTGTATTTGACCATTGATTAAAATTTCTTTATTCAAGTGTATTCTTAGTTTAAAGCTAATATTTTTGAATACATCTAAACTATTTGAATATACATATATCCTTAGAAGTGCATAACTATCTGTATACATATTGAAGGATATTTTCTGAAAATCAAATATTAAGTTTGTTGATCTTTGGCATTATCATCTTAGAGATATATATACACACATATACATTAAGTCAATATTATGAAGATCACATTGAGTTTGAAATATTTAGAGAAATATTATTTGTTTGACAAAGTTTGTTTAGCATCTTTGCTATCTACAAAGTTATCTTTATATTCAAAGATCTAACCTAAGATCTCCAAAGCATTGTTTTTATACAAACATTTTTGGGAGAATTGATAAAAAGGGGTTTGTGTGTTAAAGCATATCATATATAAACGATTATATCGTTTCATACATTCTGAGCTTCATATTTTATCATATGTTAATGTATAAGGAATTTGAATTGTACTCACGAGCATTTGTTTGGAAGCATTTTTGAGTGTTTTTACAGATTCTATTGTATTCGCGGTTCGATGTGTGAACCGAGGTTTGAGGAGAGAGCTATATCTCTTGGAAGTAGAGGAGTAGGAGGGAGTTGTGCCTATTGTACGCAGCGGATTATAAGGGAAGCTCCATCCCAATTTTAAGAGCAGGGATTTTAGCGAAATCCTTGAGTGGTGGCTCAAGGCGAGGATGTAGGCCAAGTTGGCTAAACCTCGTAAAAACTGCGTTTGTCTTCTCTCTTCCCTTTATACTTTACTTTCAGTACTATATTTAAATTGTTCTTATTGTATGTTTAGGTTGAATCGCATTGCTCACAATTAATTGGGTAATAAGAACTCATTGCTAAATATACAAGTAGGGATTAAGTGATAAATAGATTCAAAAAATTTTAAAATACCCAATTCACCCCCCTCCCCTCTTGGGAGTGTACCTAATTCAACACAGTTCATTTGTTGGGCGGAACAACACCGTTTACACACTCCTTTAGTAGGCTAGAGCCCAACTCCCCAAACGATGTACCCTCGTTTGGTCATTCCTTCAAATAAGCTAAAGCCCGCCTCTCTAGGCAATATCCCCTCGTTTAGCCAACGATCCAAACAATCCTTGGAATCACCAATCTAGAAGATACAAGTCAAATAGATGTACAAAGAATGCTCTCACAAAGAGCTGATTAGTACACTTTGAAAAACTAATATACTTCAATTTAAAAATACCAAAGGAATGAAGCAAGAAGCTCAATGTAAATATCACCGGTTTACTTCTCTTTGATGAGGATCCATAACTCTTATCATATGCTTTAGAGAAGATGTAAAAAGCTCAAAGATTTCTCGAGAAATTTACAGCAATTCAAAGCTTAGAGCATATTAGCAAGATAACTTTAAGTGAGAGAGATTTTGAAAGATTGTTCAATGCTTGGTGGTTTTGATTTTCACAAACCATATATATATAGATATTGGCCTTACAAGGCTTAAAATCTTGTTATCTTGTTTTGATGCTGACAAAGAAGTTAAATTTAATGTATCTGTGTGAGTAATGATATTTCAGGGCTCATATATGAGAAAGTAAGGTCAAAGTGCTCACAAGGATCAAATGAAACTTAAATGAGTCAAAGCATGGATTTAAAGATGATATATTAAACCTTGAAGATTATGAGGACATGAATGAGTTGTTGAAAGCTAAGGAATATTAAAGCCAAAAGAGCCAAAGAAAGGCAAAGTGAGAAAGCTTAAAGAATATGGAAGCATGAAGAAAATATGGACTCAATCCAAGGACAAAGCATGAAGACTCAAGAACCTAGAATGTTAATGTCTTAGAAGTCTAATGTAAGTGTTTTAATGTTTAAAATATCATTTGAAATATTATGAAACTCTTAGGTTAACTTCTTGGACCTAGATACCTTTTAAAATACTTGTAAAATATTTTTATAAGGTCAAAAATTATTTTAAAAAGGTTAGAATCATTTTTGGAATGAAAAACACCAAAAAGAGTTTTTCCAAATGCTGTCAGTTTTTATACATCCGAATTGAGGTGAATTTTTATCTATCAAAACCTCCTTATTTTAAAATGTGTTCAACATAAAAGTTTTAGGATTTTCTCTTAGCTTTCTTTTGACACCAAGAACACTTAATTTGGAGTTATACAGGAAAAAGGTATGGCCAAAACACTGAAGCGGGTTCACAGTTGTCAATCATCTGAACACTGTTCACGGGAGGAACTTCAGCTGTCTGAATAGCACACAGAACCACTTCAGATGTCTGAACTCGACACTTCAGATGTTTGAATATTTTTTGGGAATAATCTGAAACAGACACTAGCTGTTCAGGCGTCTGAACTCAACACTTTAGACATCTGAACCCGACACTTCAGACGCTGAACCCACCTTTCAGACATCCGACCCTGTGTCCAGTTCATTTTTTAAAGGGTTTCAGGAACTTCAGATGACTGAACTCAAATCTTCAGACATCTGAACACTGTTCAACGGGAAAATTTTTTAAAAATCTAATAATTTAAAATATAACTGTTGGGCTCCAAATTTTTTAACAACTTGGGAAAATCTTTAAGGAAACTTTAGCAACATGGAAAAAAGTTTAAAAGCCTATAAATACATGGTTTTGCAAATCAAAATACATCCAAGAATTGAAAAATCTATTTTGAGAAGCTGAAAGCACTCTTGTTCTTCCAAAGTTCTCTTGCTCACTCATTGCAAATCTCTTTTGTTGCGATATTCTAAAGTGCTAATCCTTCCTCCTATGAATCCCTACTGCTAATCCTCATCTAAGAAGGATATTGGTGAATTCTACACTTGAGCTTCATTCTATTTCATATTGATATTTTACATTCAAGTATATAGTGCTGAAATTGTACTAACTTGCTCTTTGAGAGAGTATACTTATACGTAGATCTTATTTTGTGTTTCTTGTAGTTTTTTGATGTTCCAAGGATTGTTTGGATCGTTCGCTAAGCAAGGGGATATTGCTTAGAGAGGCGGGCTCTAGCCTAATTAAGGAGTGACCGAACGAGGGGACATCGTTTGGAGAGGCGGGCTCTAGCCTAAGTGAAGGAGTGTTTGAGCGTGGGGTATCGTTTGTAAAGGTTTTGTTCCACCTGTCAAAAGAACAGGTTTAGTGAATCCTTTGGTGGTTTGCCAAAGGCGAGGACGTAGGTTTGGTATAAGCCGAACCTCATAAAAATCCCCGTCTCACTCTATCTTTCCCTATTGTTTATTTTTAGTTCATATACAACTGCATGGATGATTTAAATATCTAAATTATACATGCTACGCATATTTGAAAATCAAGTAAACTTAGAGTCCAATTTTGATTTGCGTTGCGAAAACCGAAAGGAAGTACGTTGGTTACACCATATCTTGCGGAAACCATATAGGAGTACGTTATTTGGTTAACATCCCAAAGATAAATTTACCAAGAGTTTATTTGAATTATAAATATTTGGAAAGAGTGATGGGATTCATTTATACTGGGCTTTACATCAACAAGCATAAATTCTCATTCACTACAGGGTTTGGTTCAAATTTGGCTAATATCAGCAAACAACCATTTTGAGTTTTTATATTACATAAGTGTTGTGTATTGGCTTGATTGTTTGCTTTCTAATTATAGTTGATTGGTTTGGTTGAATGATTGGATGTTTGTATGGTTAATGATTAAATAAAGAAACAAAGTTCTTGAGTGCTTAACAAATTAAAAAAATAAGTCACAAATTGGTTAAAAGAAATAAAATAAGTTTAAGAATTCTAAAAAGGAATTAAAAGAAAATTTTTAAAAGCCAATTCACCCCCCCCCCTCTTGGGAAGCTATTCCTAATTTCAATTGGTATCAAGGCGGCGTTATAGCAACTCTTAAACTAGAAGCTATAAAAAGATCTAAATGGCTAACTTAGGCATAGCTCCCTTTGGAGAAGGACAATCTTCAACTAGGCCTCCTATCTTTTGTGGTTTGCACTACACTTTTTGGAAAAAGAGAATGCAAATCTATCTCCAAATGATGAATTGGAAAGTATGAGAAGTTGTTAATGGAGATCAAATTCCCACTAAGATAGTAGATGGAAAACAAATCCCAAAAGAGAAGAAAGATATGACCAATCAAGATTATAAAATGCTCCAAATAAATTCAAGTGCTATAAATGCTTTATTTTGTGCCTTGGATGCTAATGAATTTAATCGAGTAATGGCTTGTAAATCAGCTAAGGAAATATAGGATAAGTTAGAAGTTACTTATGAAGGAACAACGGATGTTAGGGATAATAGGGTTGATATGCTCACAAGCGAGTATGAAGCCTTTAAGATGAACCCGGATGAATCAATTACAAATATGCTTACTAGGTTCACTCACATAATCAATTCCCTAAATTCCTTAGGAAGAACTTACACTACTTATGAGATGATAAGAAAAATTCTAAGAGGTCTTCCCTCCATGTGGGAACCAAAGGCTACTGCTATCACGGAAGGAAGAAATCTGAAAAACACATCCGTAGATGAGCTTATAGGTTCTCTCCTCACATACCAAATGGCAATAAATGAAAAGAGTGGGAAAACCAAAGCCCGAAAAAAAAAATAGCCTTTGAAGCCTTAAAAGAAAACTCAAGTAGTGAAATGGAAGAAGATGAAGAAGCCTTCATATCTAAAACGCTAGAGGATACTAAGAAGGAGAAACAAATTCAAAAGAAGAAATCAAGACTTTGAATCAGAAGAAAAAGATATCAGCAAAAAGAAATCAAAGAATAAAACTCCTAAATTCTACAATTGCAATAAAGCTAGACATTTAAAACCGGAATGTCCACTATTAAAGAAAGAGTCTAAAAAGAAAAACAAGAAGGCCATGAAAGCCACTACTTGGGATAGTACAAGTAGTTCGGAGAATGAAATAAGTGACCAAGAGGTTACTTACATGTGCTTTATGGCATGGGATAACAAAGAAAGCTTCTCAACTAAATCTTCAAATAATTCTTGTGGTGATGAATCAAGTGACGAGGGTATGTCATCTTATGATGAACTTCAAAATGATCTATTCAAAGTACATAAGATGCTGATGAAAGCAAATAAACAAAACACCTCATTGAATAATAAGAATGAAAGTTTAATGAAAGAGTTAGAATTCCTAAAGAATGTTGAAAGAGATAAAGACTCAAAACTCAAGCAATTAGAACATAAGTATGAATCAGTAATGAAAGAAATAGAATCCAAAAATCTTGCTGAAAAAGAAAACAACTTGAAAATTGTGAAACTAGAAACCAAGAATGACCAAATGATAGAAGACCTTCGAGCCTTATCCTCTACCGTATATGAGAAAGATATGTATATTTCTGAATTAGAGGATAGAATCAGAAAATTATCTCTAGAATTAGAGAAATCATTAAAGAAGGTTGATAACAAGAAAGACAAAGAGTTAAATGATCTCGAGAATCAAATTAAAGATAAGGATAAAATTATTTACAGCTTCACAAAAGGAAAGGAAAACCTTGATAAGATGATTGGCTTACAAAGAATGTCTCTAAATAATGAAGGCATTGGTTTCAATGGAATTGAAAATAAAAAGAAAAAGAATTCCTACATGGGATATATCTCAAAAGAATCCAAAAACTATACTTGCATATCTTCTAATGCCTACACAAACACCATGTGCTATCAATGCAAGAAAAAGGGGCATATAAAGTTTGAATGTCCTTTTAAGAGGAAATGTGTTAAAACCAAACAAGTATGGAAAATAAAAGAAACCTCCCTTCAAAAATCCTCTAGACCCAAGAAAATATGAGTACTAAAAATGAAATAACGACTTCACACATATATAAAATAGAAAATGACATTGTTGGCCAAAATCATAGGATGACTTTTTACAAGGCTTAACTTAAGAAAATATAAAGAAAATATCAAATCTGAGCTTATTATATAAGCATCTTGATGTTGCATGCTACATGCTTACTTGCTTACATGTGATGTATTGATATGCTATATGCTACATGTGTATTAATTAATTTGACTTAATTTATATTGAAAAGTATGGCTCACTATGTTGAAAATTGAGAATGAGATTATTGAGCTTAAGCATAAATTTTTGATATAAGGATAATTCTTGAACATGCATGATTTTAAATGAATCACATGGATAAACATATTGCTCTTTATCTATGAGCTATAAAAGATATAGTAGTTATATTGGTATCCATATACATTATGTGATATTAAGTTTTGGTATCTATAAAGTATTTTTGGTTTCACATGTTAAAAATTTCAATAGATATCAAATCTAAAAGCTCACTTGGTATCAGAAAGTCAAATTATTTATGAGCATGATGTGACTTTGATGATCTTAGCATGATATTGATATTTGATACATGATATGATTAATTATTTTACATGGGATGATATAAGAAAAATTAATAACAAAGCTGAATGTATTGAATTCAGGGGGAGTGTCATGAATCATTAATCAATTGATATCATGAATTAAATTTTAAATTTTAAATTGGTATCATAAAAACCTTCAAATTAATATCAACTGGTATCTTGAATAAATGTTGTGAGCTACTCACTACCCATGCTATATTGAAAAACAATAACTTGAGTGTGCACATATGTTTGGAATACATGGTTATTGATATGCTTAAAATGATTTGTATTTGAATTTAAATCATTTCTTTTCTTTTTGATTGATGTCAAAAGAGGGAGAAGTTGTGAAGCAAAAATTGAGCATGAACATTAAATCTATTAAAAAGAAGTATTTAAGTATTTAATATTGATTAAAAAGGTCGTAAAACCAAAAGAAAGTGATGAGCATGATTGATGAAATTAATATTGATTTTATTAATATGAAGCTATTGAAAGGGGGAGCCTTTTTAAGGTTTACTCAAATTTTTGCTCCTTGTTTGTCATCATCAAAAAGGGGGAGATTGTTGGCCTTACAAGACTTAAAATCTTGTTATCCTGCTTTGATGCTAACAAACAAGTGAAATTTAATGTATCTACGTGAGTAATGATATTTCAGGGCTCATATATATAAAATCAAGGTCAAAGTGCTCACAAGGATCAAATGAAGCTTAAATGAGTCAAAGCATGGATTTAAAGATGATATATTAAACCTTGAAGATTATAAGGACATAAATGAGTTGTTGAAAGCCAAGGAATATTAAATTCAAAAGAGCCAAATAAAGGCAAAGTGAGAAAGCTCAAAGAATATGGAAGTTTGAAGAAAAGATGGAATCAATCCAAGGACAAAGCATGAAGACTCAAGAACCAAGAATGTTAATGTCTTAGAAGTCTCATGTAAGTGCTTTAATGTTTAAAATATTATGAAGTTCTTAGGTTAACTTTTTGGACCTAGATACCTTTTAAAATACTTGTAAAATATTTTTATAAGGTCAAAAATTATTTTAAAAAGGTTAGAATCATTTTTGGAATGAAAAACACCGAAAAGAGTTTTTCCAAATGCTGTCAGTTTTTATACATCCGAATTGAGGTGAATTTTACTCTATCAAAACCTCCTTATTGTAAAATGTGTTCAACATAAAATTTTTAGGATTTTCTCTTAGCTTTCTTTTTAAACTAAGAAAACTTAATTTGGAGTTATACATAAAACGTTATGGTCAAAACACTGAAGCAGGGTCACAGCTATCAATCATCTGAACATTGTTCACGGGAGGAACTTCAACTATCTGAACAAAACACAGAACCACTTCAGACGTCTAAACTTGAAACTTTAGACCTCTGAATATTTTTTTCAGACAAATATGAAACAGACAGTAGCTGTTCAGACGTCTGAACTCGACACTTCAGACATCTGAACCCAAGACTTCAAACGCAGAACCCACTCTTCAGACATCTGACCCCGTGTCTAGTTCATTTTTTAAACGGTTTCAGGAACTTCAGTTGACTGAACTTGAATCTTGAGACATCTGAATACTGTTCAATGGGCAATTTTTTTAAAAGCTAATATTTTAAAGTATAGCTATTAGGCTCCAAATTTTCTAACTTGGGAAACTCTCTAAGGAAACTTTGGCAACATGGAAAAAAGTTTGAAAGCCTATAAATACATGGTTTTACGAATCAAAATACATCCAAGAATTGAAAAATCTATTTTGATAAGCTGAAAGCACTCTTGTTCTTCCAAAGTTCTCTTGCTCATTCATTGCAAATCTCTTTTACTGCGATATTCTGAAGTGCTAATCCTTCCTCCTCTGAATCCCTACTTCTAATCCTCATCTAAGAAGGATATTGGTGAATTCTACACTTGAGCTTCATTCTATTTCATATTGATATTTTACATTCAAGTATATAGTGCTGAAATTGTACTAACTTGCTCTTTGAGAGAGTATACTTGTACGCAGATCTTATTTTGTGTTTCTTGTAGTTCTTTGACGTTCCAAGGATTGTTTGGATCGTTGGCTAAGCAAGGGGATATTGCTTAGAGATGCGGGCTTTATCCTAATTAAGGAGTGACTGAACAAGGGGACATCGTTTGGAGAGGCAGGCTCTAGCCTAAGTGAAGAAGTGTTTGAGTGTGGGGTATCGCTTGTAAAGGTTTTGTTCCACCTGTCAATGGAATAGGTTTAGTGAATCCTTTGGTGGATTGCCAAAGGTGAGGATGTAGGCTGGGTATAAGCTGAACCTTAGTTGCCTGAAGTGGGTTCAGGAGCCTAAAGATAGAGGGTCAGGCACCTGAAGACACACTGCCTGTTTTAAATTGATTCTGCAAAATCTTTGGTGGCCTATGGTTTCCACCTCGGTCGCCTGGAGTTGTCTTTTTCTGCTTTTTCTTTCCTTTTTCAAAAATATTTGACTTCCTTGATTTCTTGCTTTTGAAAAATGTCTTTTGGGGTTTTTAAGATTCCCGAAGACATCATTACTTGAACACAAAATGATAAGAAGCCTTTCCTTCATTTGTTACCATCAAAATAAGAGGTGAAAGCCTTGTTAGGCTAACACCTCTTAACCCTACAAACTCGGTGCCTCATTCACTCCTTTTCCTTGCACAACCTCCTCTTAAAAAAAAGAACTAGCACACGGCTTCTAGTCTCCAATTAAAAGCCCCCCAGAAGAAGATCCCAAGGAGCCTACCATCTTTGACTTTTCAAAATCTCCATCTTTCCTTTCTTTCCTTTTCTTTCTTTTCGTTTCTTTCTTTCCTTTCTTTTGTTCCTCACCCAACGTGTTGCTAAGATAACCCGGTTGCATGGCCACGTCACATCTTCTTTATTTTTTTTTTAATTTTTCTTTTCTTTTATTTTTTCAAAAGCATATAGTCTGCCCTCCACTTTCAAGCCCACTTTAGATCCTCATACAACCTATAACTCTCAAAGCTCAAAACATGAAAATTGTAGAGAATTTACTTAGATTTCCACATCATTTTGAATCATCTAACTTAGAGCTCGGACAAGAATGTTATGCCTAGATTACAAAGTAGTGTCGAAATAATCCATAAAAACAACATATGGTAAATTCACGTCCGATTTCCACCTTGATACAGCCAGTTTTTCTCAAAACATAAAATAGGAAAGTTGTAAAGGGTTCTCTTAGCTTTCTATATCATCTTGAATCATTTGAATCGGAGGTTAGATGAGGGTGTAATGTATAGATTACAAAGTAGTATCGAAAACGGTCACTCTTTGCATGCATGACTCGGCTTCCGAAAATTATCCTTTAAATGTTCATGAAAATCCTGGATGCTCACGATCTTGATTTGGACTCCACCTCATATACACGGAACTTCTTCATGCTCATGACCTGTGTACATTCTAATATCAAATTTAATGTTAAAAAAAACTATCCTGCAATAATCAAACACGAGTGTCCATAAATGTTCGGCAACAGATAGGGTAATTATCTTAAATTATCAGCTGAGCTCAATGATTAAACTATTTGATAAAATTGGGAATTTTAATTAAAATTATGATCTTTAATGCATGAAATTAAATGCATAATTACACGACTGTGGTGTGTAATTACACCCCCCAACTAACGTTTTGCTTGTCCCTAGCAAATAACGTGAATGCAATTCAGGGTGGTACCGATAAATTTCAATTAATGAACGCACATGCAACACAACCATACCACTTCACATAGAGGAATATCTCCAAATTACATACAAGCTCATTTATACACAATGCACGCAACTCCGAAGTAAGTCATTCATGCAAATCTCATCATTATATAGCCATTAAGAACAATAAACTCACGTAAAATTAACCAACGAGCACAATTCAGAGTTAGTGTAGCCATATAAATTCAAGTATAAATAGGAGAAATCTCAAAGCATTTGTAATGTATATGACTCATTACACCCAGGATATCCGTGGACACCTAAAGAACTGTCGCTTTGACCTGGCCTAACTGGTATACCCTTAGAACCACTTTAAAAGGATGGGTTCACTCATTGTATATGAGGAGAAGTGTCATGATCAAGCATCCCACATACTACAAGGAACAAATGTTAAATCTATGGAGTGGACCAGTCTAAAAAGGATCTAGCCTATTTACGAGGTGTCGGGTCCTTCACCCTAGCATCTTCTCACCTACTCGCCATATCCAACCAAGACCACCCTAGATCAACTCATTCACAAACCAAGTGTGAATACATCTAAGGCATTAGGTGAGTGTAGACTCTTTATATGTGGAGAACATGTGTTGTGTCCCTAACTTTTGTTGTAATTGCATGGAGCAGGTATTAATCTTTCACTTCTTCTGGGGTATTTTTATTTCTATTTTTCTTTCTTCTGCTCATTTTTCAATTTCTTTCTTTTCATGGTCAATTAGGACAATCATAACACTTCTTTTATTGTTTTCATACCACCCATGTGCATTAAGCTCGAACAAGAGTCCATGAAATAAGTTTATTTCTAGGGGTGGCTCAACCTTCACATCTTAAGTAGGCTACAAGACCTAGATTTCTATCTCCCCACTAGATATCACCCCTAGGTTAGCAATTCAAAAACTAGGACTAGTGTACAAATTATATCAAGAAAAAATAGGGAAATTTGAGTTTCATGAACTCTTAGTTGATGTCAAAAACTCAAAAGAATGATAAATGGCTCAACAGTACCTCACAAGGTGTCACAGTCGCCACGGGCGCTCTCTCATTGTTCACAAGGAACCCTAAGTGCTACAAGTCACATGAATGTGTATTTTTTAGCCTCAAGAGATACCATGTATATACAAGAGTTTATATAGCCATATTAATGCAATTGAACTACCAATCATCCTTCAATGAGTTACAATTCACAATTTAGCCATATAAAGAGAAACTACACATAAATGACCCAAGTGTGTACTCCTAGGTTATATGCAAGTATGTGAAGGGCATAAGTAGTGTAACTCATTTCCTAATCATCCATACTCCCCTTATTTTTTCAATGCTATTCAAAGATAAGAAATATTAAAGAAGAGAAGGAAACTTCCCTGGCTTCTTGGTGAATCTGCAAGGAATTAAATTTTCAGCTATGTACTGCTAAATAAACTTGCATAAAAAATCTAAATTATTCAAAAGTGCACTGATAAATAAATTAATTAATAAATATAAAATAAATCAACAAAATAAAAACTCTTTGGGTTGCCTCCCATAAGCGCTTGTTTTAACGTCTCCAGCCAGATGTTTCAATCTTCATCAACCAGGATCTCCAAGAGGAATAAATGCATAGTTCCTCTCCATTTGTTCTCCATAGTAGTGCTTCAATATCTGGCCATTAATTCTGAATCTATTCCCTATCTTGTCCTTCAAGTCTATTGCTCCAAAAGGGTTTGTCAATTGTATAAGGACCTGTCCATCTTGACCTCAACTTACCCGGGAAGAGTTTTAATCTTGAGTTGAAGAGTAGAACCTGTTGTCCTGGAGCAAACTCACACCTAAGAATCTGTTTTTCCTGCCACTTCTTCGTTTGGTCTTTGTAGATTTTTGCATTTTCATATGCATCACTTGAGAATGCATAGCGAAGATGCTTAGGGAATTGCTTCAACTCTGGAGATATAGGTTGCTGCATCTTTTCTTTAGAGATTATAGAATTCGTCTTTGTTACCATAGGTTCTAGCCTCCCCACATGCTTCTATGTTGTAATCTACTACAAGGATCATTCTAGGTGATCAGCTGGTACATCTTTCTGAAAGGCTCTTTCTACACCTTGCTGAATGACATCTACCCGAAAGCGAGTGCTTGGCTCTTCTGGGAATCTCATGTCTTGGTAGATGTTGAACATAACCTCTTCCTTGTCCACTCTCAATTTTAACTCACCCTTTTGAACATCAATTGTAGCCCTTCTAGTGGCAAAGAATGTTCAGCCAATAATTAGTGGAACTTCTTAGTCTTCATTCATATCTAGCACCACAAAATCAGTAGGAAAAATAAATTTATCCACCTTTACCAATACATCTTCTATCATTCCACACGGATACTTGTGGTTCGGTCTACTAGTTGCAAAGAAATTTGTTTCATCACTCCAAGTCCCAATTTCCTACAAACAAAAAGTGGCATAAGATTAATGCTAGCACCAAGATAACATAAAATTTTATCAATAAATGAATTTCAAATAGTGCAATGAAGAGTAAAACTCCCTGAATCTTTTAATTTTTTAGGCAATTTCTTCTAAAGAATAGCACTGCACTCCTTGGTAAGCTTCACTATTTCAAACTCCTCCAACCTTCTTTTCTTGGAAATGATGTCCTTCGGGAATTTGACATAGTTTGCCATTTGTTCCAAGACATCTGGAAAAGTAATATTTATATGAATTTTCTTAAAAAAATCCAAAAACTTAGAAAATTGCTTATCTAATTTTTGTTTTTGAAAATGTTGAGGATAAGGAAGTGGAGTAAAGAGAATAGGAGGATTGTCAGAAAATGAAACTTTTGGTGATGTGTTAGTCTCTCCTAGTGTATCATCCACAATCTCCTATTATTTCCCTTTATTCTTGCTTCGGAGTTCTTTTCAATTGTAGGTGTGGACATGGTTTCCTTTGTTGGTGACTTCTCAATTTCTCTTCCACTCCTAAGTGTGATGGCTTTGCTTTGTTCCTTAGGATTGACTTCTATATTGCTAGGAAAAGTTCCCCTTTGTTAGGAATTTATACTCGTGGCTAGTTGCCTAATTTGCATTTCAAGATTCTTCATAGTGGCTCCCATATTGTTTCAATGAGTCTTCATGTTGTCCCAACCGTGAATCAGTATTTTTAAACCTTGCTTTTGTATCCTCAAAAAATGATATCATGGCATCCTCAAGTGATATCTTCTTCTCACCTTGATGACTATCAAGTCCTAGAGGAGGTTACAACACATTCCTTGTATTTCTGTAAGACAAATTCTTACGATTTCGAAGCCCCGGATCGTAATATTGTGGCAAAGGATTACCACAATAATTGTAGTTCTGATTGTTGATGTATTGAACCTGTTCTTGACTAGCTCCATTGCTTGGATTTTTCCTACTTGTAGCTACCACATATTCTGCACTTTGTGGTATCGTTTGGGTTGTCAAAGCCAAAATCTAATGAGACAGATAAGCAACTTGAGCTAAAAGTGCAGCAAGCGGCTCTAATTCATGAATTCCAACAACATTCTTAGCCATATTTCTTTCAGTTGGCCATTGATAGTTATTTGAGGCCATTTCTTCCAAAAGAGCAGTAGCACCCTCAGGTGTCTTTGACATCAAATTTCTCCTAGATGCAGCATCAACTAAAGTCTGAGTTTTCCCATTTAACCCATTATAGAACATCTGAATCTACAACCAATCCGAAAAACCATGTTGTGGGCAGCATCAAATCATATCCTTATACATTTCCAATGCTTCATAGAGTGATTCAAAATCATGTTTCTTGAATTAACCAATCTCACTCCTTAGTTGAGCTGTTTTTGCAGGTGGAAAGAATTTAGCTAGAAATGTTTCTACCATGTCCTACCAACTCGTGATACTCTCAGGTTGTAAAGACTGTAGCCAACCTCTTGCTTTGTCCCTCAAAGAAAAAAGGAACAATCTCAGTCTAATGGTGTCTTTAGTAACAACATTGATCTTCACAGTGTCACAAAACTCCACAAACATTGCCAGATGGATATTGGGATCATCAAGTGGTGATTCACTGAATTGGGCCTGGTGCACCATGCTGATTAATGTGGGTTTAAGCTCGAAATTTTTGGCATTAATGGGCTGGCGTCCGATACTCGAATAGTTATCATTCACAACTAGCCATACATAATCCTTTAGGGCGTGTGGCTGCACGTTATCTTATCTCTTCTCCATGGCTAATACCCTCTTTTTCCTTAGTGCCCTGAGCGTTCTTTTAATCTCTAGATCAAAAGGAATAATGGCATGGGTTCTAGCAAGGCGCATCCAACATCAAAAACACACCTGAAATAAAGAAGATAAAATAATAAAATGAAAGAAAATAAAATAAAATATTAAAAAAATTCTAAATTAAAACCAAGATTACTTTGTATCGATATTCGCAAAAATAAGAAAAACTCAATTCCTGGCAACGGGGATTCCAATTCCAAAAAGAATTTAATTTGCTGCACGCCACCACCTCTCCTTTTCTGCTATTCATATTGTTTTTTTCCTAGCGCCACCTCTCTAAGATCCAAGAAATCTCCAATTAAAAGCCCCCCCCCCCCTCCCCAAAGAAGAAGTTCCCAAGTAGCCTACCATATTTGACTTTTCAAAATCTCCATCTTTCCTTTCTTTCTCTTTCTTTCTTTTCTTTTCTTTCTTTCCTTTCTTTTGTTCCTCACCCAGCATGTTGCTAAGATGACATGGCTGCACGGCCGGGTCACATCATCTTTAATATATTTTTTTATTTTCTTTTTTCAAAAGCGTATGGCCTGCCCTCCACTTTCATGCTTGCTTTTGACCCTTCCGCAACCCGTAACTCTCAAGGCTCAAAACACAAAAATTTTAGAGAATTTTCTTAGATTTCCATAGCATTTTGAATCGTCTAAATTAGAACTCGTACGAGAAATTTATGCTCAAATTGCGAAGTAGTGCTGAAATAATCCATAAAAATAGTGTATGGTAACTTCACATCCGATTTTGACCTTGATACATCTAGTTTTTCTCAAAATGCAAAACATAAAAGTTGTATAGAATTCTCTTATATTTCTATATCATCTTGAATCATTTGAATTGGAGGTCGGATGAGAGAGTTATGCATAGATTACAAAGTAGTATTGAAAATGGCCTCTTTTTGCGTGCATGACTCGGCTTCCAAAAATTTTCCTTTAAATATTCATGAAAATCCTAGATGCTCACAGTCTTGATTTGGACTCTGCCTCATATAGACGGTACCTCTTCATGCTCTTGACCTGCGTACATTCTAATTTCAAATTTAATGTTAAAAAAAACTATCCTGCAATAATCAAACACGAGTGTCCATAAATGTTCGGCAACAGATAGGGTAATTATCTTAAAATTATCGGGTGAGCTCAATGATAAAACTATTAGACAAAATTGGGCATTTTAATTAAAATTATGATCTTGAATGCATGAAATTAAATGCATAATCATGCAACTGTGGCGCGTAATCATACGTTGTTTAATCGTTTGTGGAAATCTTAGTTGAGAGAGTATGCAAATTTCATTCATATACACTGGGCTACAAACAAATATCTTGAGTTCTCGCAAAAGCTAAAAATTACCAAAGAGCTGCATATCATATCTTGATTGGATATTTTGTAGTTGATTGGTTTAGTTGTCAATTGGTTATCTGATTGATTGTATATTGGGTTTGAGTTGATTGTTTGTATTGTTTATTTGTGTTGAGATTAAGTACTGGTTTGTGGATTGATTAAATAACAAAGCTTTTTCTGTGTATTTTCTAAATTAACAAGAGTTAAATATTCTTAAAAAGAATTAAAAGAAAGTTTTTAATAACCCGATTCACCCCCTTCCTTGGGCTACACCTTGACTTTTAAAATGTGCGAGGGATTTTTTTTTTTTTTTTTGCTTGTATGGGAAAGATGGGTGTTTGAAAATTCAAAGGATATTTGCTAATTATGTTTGCTAATGTTCACCTAATTATGACAAACAAAGGAGTATATATAGACACTCCAAAAATTATAACTGGTTGGGACTCAATGGGTATTTCTAGAAATGTTTAAATAGGTTTAATTGAAAATAACTCATTTTAACCTCGGTAAAAATATCACCAATCGGAGAGGTTTAGTCGACCAAATTTAAGGTTCGGTCGACCATATCACTAAGTTTGGTCGACCATGGAACATTTGAACTAAGGTTTTGGTCTGCCGTCTAAAGGCAATTTTGAACCCTTTCATGGGTTCAGTCGACCAATATAAAAGACAGCTGACTACTCAACAAGGTTCAGTCGACCGTTCATGTGGTTTTGTCGACCATGGCCAATTTGAAATATGCAAATGGTCGGCTGAACAAATAGGGGGTCAAACACGTGTTGGTTCGGTCGAACTAGGACAATACGTTCAAAAACTGAACGCTAGACCATGCGAAGTCAAAATGTTGACTTCTGAAAAATTCGGTCGACCTTGGCATTTATAGTGCCACAGGTTCGGTCTACCATGGCTAAGTATTTTCAGCCAACAAAGGCTCGGTCGACCCAACTGAGTATAACTAGGTGGGTTTGGTCGACCAGGGCCCTTTTAAAGATTATTTTAGGTCTTGATTTTTATTAGAATTCACCTCTGTTACTAATGGTATAACTTTTAAGTCATAGGAGATTTTTCATGAAGTATTTGTGGGGACCCAAATTCAATCTATGGTCATTGAGCTTATTAAACCTATCATGCATGCAATGCATTAATTATTACAGACCATGATAAATTACAAACCAAATAAATTTAATACAATTACAACAAGAAAAGTGGTCTTCATTCCTTTCAATTTTCAAGAGCCATCTTAAACTTGAACTTTATAGATCATATGGCTTCCTTGTGTTCCTACCATTAGTTCATGCTAAGGATGAACCTGTTCAAGAAGCTCAATGCACAAGTAAGAAACATTGGTTTTTGTCTTAGTCAAAATGGTATCAGACTTATAGAGTCAATAGTTTGTTTGTCTTTCTAAGAAAAACATTTTAAAACCATGGAGTTATGCATTACGAGAAGCCAAGGAGGATTTGGAGGATTCAAAGCTTAATTCAGATGTTCAATCAAGATCCTGAAGCTTCAGATCATATATGGACAAGAAGATGATGCTTGACCATGTGGCACGACCAACAACCCATAGGGCCGACTTAGTCTTCCATTGCAAACTCCAACGTTAAACTCATATCAGAATGCTGCAAGGTTCGACCAAGTGCACGACCAAGTGACTCTCCAGGGTGACCACATCGAGATACTAAAATAGAAGTGAGAGTAGAAATACTGAGAGTCTTGATGAAGTGTTCAACTTACAAGACCCTAAGGCATGAAAAAGTCGAAGACATTGAAGATTTGAATCCCTGACTTCCCGTGAGTCTCGACCAGGGCACGCATAAAAATGACATAGGTGCGACTTGGTCGACAGCGACTATCTTCTATATGAGATTTTATGCAAACATTCCTTACTTGTAAAACAACCCTTGTAAACCCTAGAGACTATAAGTATTCACTACGAACACAAGCTCTGGGTTCCTTTTTGGCCTCTCTTATGTTAGTGACAGAACTAGGAAGTCATTGAGAGCCATGTTAAAGTAGGAGTAGAGTAGTTTTGGTTCGTGTGTGGAGTGTCTAACGACATGTAACAACTAGCAACGTTCATACAACAATCGTGTATATTATATGATCTCTTGTACTTTTGGCACTAGTGGCAGACATTTTGAATGATAAAGGGATGATTTTTTACTTACACTTTCATTTACTACTTTCAATTTACTAATTTCCATTTACTTGTTGTGTGTTTGATGAAAGATTGTAGATAAGAATAAGCACTGCTACGTATCAATCAGAGGGAAGTAGTCGACTATCGAACCGTGGAGGTGTTCATTATCACTAAGATAGGGTATACTCCTGTTCCCGACCAGACTCCGGACGATTGGTGCACCCCTGCTACCCTATGCCTTTGATCGCCCCTTTCTCGCTTTGTCCCACCTAGGTTAGTACTTTTGTGGAAGTCTGGATGAGTGTAGTTAGAAGCATGGCATCTAGCATCTGATTCCAACCCCAACATCGCTTTGCAGGAGTAGGGTAACATGGAGATTTAATTGCTTTCTAGTAGTTGGTTAGATTCCACCCATTGAAAGATATCACCTTTTATTTCTTTTTAATAACAAGGCTTTAGTAAACTAAACTAGAAGTGATTTAATAACTGTGCTTTAAGTCCCCGTGGATCGATACTCGACTTACCCACTTTCTACTGAACTCTAGATAGTTAGGTTTTATAATATTATTTTAGGTAGTTAAGGACCCAAGCCTTAGCAAGCCTTAGCAAGCCTACCACTTATCTTGTCTTACACTTATATATTTTATGACTTGTGAGAAATGCAATTACTATCCATTATGCATTGATTGCTAGATTTTATTTAATGAATGTTTATTATCTAGTATTTTGAACTATTATTGACTATATTTGTTGAGAATACTGGATTGCATGCTTGTACAGAACACCATTTGCAAGGCTATTGCAGAATCTGCGTATGCATGCTGATAGTTGACTAGGTTACTGCATAACTGAATTGAATTATCATATTTAGAATTACATGCTATCTAGCTAATTGAATTGGGTAGTTTCTCTCATCTAAGGATTCATTTAAATGCTTACATTTTTGCCTTAGCCCTTTTTGTTGATGCCAAAAGGGGGAGAAATATTCTTGCAAAATTGGGTGTACAATATAATTGCAAATTTGAGTAATAAATATTAGGGGATCCATACGTAGTATTTGAGCTTAACTGTCGATCCACACTTGGTATATGATCTTCAATGTCAAACTTAAATGCATAGTGTTTTGTAATGTCTTCTTTCCTGGATATGCTTGAAAGATTCAATGTCAAACTTAAATGCATATAGTTTTGTTATGTCTTCTTTCTCGGATATGCTTGAATAGTAATAGAATTTTTAAATTATGCATATTCTTAAGGGGAGCTTTTTCATGTTGTACCCATTTTTGCTCTTGCATTTGTCATCATAAAAAAAGGGGAGCTTGTTGACTTTATGAGTCATATCCTATTTTGAATATGACAGATCCAAAGTATCTCACTTGTGCATCCAGATTTTGAACATATACTTATTTTAGAAGGCATGATGAGTCAAGGTTCAATGGAAGCCATGAGAATCTAAAAGCTTACTTCACTTGATATGTGCAACGACAAAGTGAAGAGCAAGAGTTGAAGAAATTTTGAATTTGAATTGTAATTGCATTAAGATTGGTCTATAATATTGCATATCATGCATGATGGACTTGATTGCTTAACACAAGACTATAGACTAACCTTAGGAAACTAAAATTTTCATGCAAAACATTCTACTCAAAATTCCAAGCTCATATACATAGGACTGAAAAGCTTTAAGGTCAAAATAGGGCAAAACTCACTTTTTAACTAAGCCTAATCGGCCGACCCTTAAACATTCTACAAGCCCCAGTCGACCAGCCATGCCCTTAGGTCAAAAATCATCTTTTAAACTAAGCCTAGTTGACTGGCCACTTAACGTTGTATAATCCCCAGTTGACCAACCTTAACATTTAGCCTATTTCTAAAGCCCCAACTAACCGGCCCAATTTATACTAAAAATGCCAAGTCAATCAGCTGTCAAAGCCCGGTCGACCAGATCATCAGGCCGGTAGACCGATTCTTAGTGATTGGTAAATCCCCTAGGTCCAACCAACCGGTGATCTCCTTAGTCGATCGGACCCCTCGTTTCTTTTTGAAAAAGCACTAAGGACAGCCAACCGTTGGCTTGCCCAGTCATTAGGACCTTTCAGGAAGGTTGAAATCTTCTTAAGGCCAGTCGATTGGTGGCTTCCCTACTCAACCGGATCTTTTGGGTTGGGAAATTTTTCAGCACTAAACGTCATTAATTTCTTAATTAAAAAATCCTAAAAATTCCCAATGTGTCCCTAACAGTCAAATTTTTTTAGAATTCTATATATAGCCCACTTAAAAGCTTAATTAGAACTTTTGATTAGCTTGAAATTCTCTTAAAATATTTTCTGCAATTATTTCGCCTACTCTCACATATACAAGCATATTTCATTTTATTTCTCATATTCTCTTGTTAAATCATCTTAGAAAGAGAGCATTGATTCTCCTTCTTCACTTGCAAACTTATTGCATTTGAAGATTTTTGAATATTCATTATTGTGGGCAATTTTTTATCTCATCCAAAAGTTATACTCTCACTTATTCGTTTGTTTTTGAAAATCCTTTTTGAGAGTAAGCTTTGAGTTTTTCTCATATTATTTTGTTGATAAATATTTTTGGGAAAACTCCTCATAGCTTGTGAATCTTTGTGCATATCCATTGCATGATTCAAAAGCTTATATTGTGTTTATTGCAAAAATATTTTTGTAAGCTAATCTCCAATATCTCTTACATTTCATTCTTGAAAAATAATTTTGGTGACATTATTTGGATTTTAGATCTTTGAAGAGTACTTTGTGAATATTTCTTATTTGAATCAAAGATCATTATCATCATCTTCTCTCACATTATATCATAAATATATTTTTGAGAGAAAAACTATAAATACTCTATTGAGCATAAACACCCATCATATAATAGTGCATTGATTTTAGATTGTACACATTTTCTTATTGAAGAAGCACTTTATCTATACACGAAAATTTCTTTTTCATATCTTTGTATTCCTGGCGTTAGGTATCACTAGAGAAGGAGGGCACCATCCTATAAGGTGTGTTTGTAACGATTTCACTCCACCTGGTAAGTGAGCTAGAGGGACTCCACCCTGTAAAGAGAACTTGTAAACAACATCGCTCCACCCAGTAAAGTGAGCCATTTAGTGAATCCTCAAACGGGTTGGCTTGAGGTGAGGACATATGCACGGTTTATCGAACCTCATAAAAACTAAGTGTTATTCTTTCCCCACACTCTTTACATTTCTATTTGTGCATGTTAATACCTACTTGTTGATATTACAGCATTTGTTTGTAAATATTAATTTGTGAGTGTTTGGGAAATACTTGAATTTTTAGACTTGTTTAAATTAACTAGACGCTCATATATCTGCTAGATTTGTGATTGATTAGAAAAACCCTAGGTTGTGTAATACTGATAAAGATTTTAATTTTGCCTAAGAATTTTAAAATAACCAATTTAGCCCCCTTCTCTTGGGATTACACCAAAAATCGCATCCTTAAGGGTATCGAGGCAAATCGTCAAGTTGATTGGCAGTTGCTCTATTCCCATTCCCACTCCATAGCAAAGCTAGGGACCACCTTGGTGTTGGCCTGACAAGGCTTAATCTCATTTTAATGATAACATATTAAGGTTACTAATTATGCTTTCAAGATGAATTTCAAGACTCATGTGTTTGACAAAGTACAATGGTTATACTTGGAAATGATTGAATAAAGCCTAACTTAAAGTTACAAGTCAAGAAAAATATGAGCATATTCAAGTGTTGATCAAGCTTGGACAATGTTAAAACTATACGATATGAAGACCTAGGATTTAAATGTATTTATTTTTTCTTAGGGTCTAATGTAAGTACTTCTAAACTTCAATATTGTGACTGAAGCTCTTAGGATTTAATACTGGATTTAAAGACCTCATTTAGAATCTAGAAAATATTTTTATGAAGTCCAAAATACTTCTCAAAGTAAATCATGACAAGTTTTGGAATCAAAATATGAAAAACACTAAGTTGCATAGTGTTCAGGTGACTGAGGTTTAAAGCTCATGCGACCGAATTGCTACTGCCATTGTAGAAGAAATCAAAACTATAGTTCATGCGATAGACCTCACGAGTTCAGGCGACATAATGGCTACTGCCAATTTTAGAGCCTTAATTTTAAATAGTTCAGGCAACTGAACGTATGGTTTAGGTGATTGAAGTCTATGTTTTAAACTTTCAAACAACGGTGATTTCTTTCCAAAATTGAAAGATATGATTTCCAAACTTGGGGAAAACAGTAAGATTTCTTCCTAAAATATAGAAGGATCATTATTTTCACATAAGGGAAACTAATACTCACACATACACATTCTGTACTCTTGATTCAAACTCTAAAAAAACTGCTATGTGTTTTGCTCAAAGCTTTAAACGAATTCTAATTTCGATTCTCTTAAATTATCATACTATAATCAGAATCCCTTTGAATTCTCTGTGAGAGCTTCAAGTACATATTGTTTTTTTGAGTATATAGTGCTTCCTATTGTACAAATTCTACCATATTGAGAGAGTGTTATACTAGCACGAACAAATTATTATTGCTAATTTTACAATTTGACGACTCGGGGATAGAGTTGTTGCCTAGTGAGAGGGTGTTTTCGTTAAAGAGGGGTCTCCACCTTTCAACGGAGAGAGGAGCACTCCACCTATTGAATGGAGTGGGTAAAAAAAAATCCTCATAGCAAGTTGCTTGGGGCAAGGATGTAGGTAGTAAGCTGAACCTTGTAAAAAATATGGTGTTTAATCATCTTTCCCTGTCCTTTTAAATAGCGCAATTATAAATTGTTGTGTATGTTCTGAATTTTTTGGGAAATTATATTGAACACTAAGTTCAGATTTGGATTACACTGAGCAAGTCAATTGGGGTTTTAATGATTTGTATGGTTTAAGTTTTTAATTAAAATTCATACAAGTGCTAAAACTTTGAATTCAGTTGTTGGTTAGTTGAGGTAAAGCTATTGTGGTTGGTTGTTTATTTAAGCTTAATAAGTTAACTTGCCTAATTTATATTATTGAGTTTTGTCTTAAATACACACTTGGCATTTAATTTAATTTTGGGTTGATTATTGAACATGTTGAAAACAAAATTCAAATTTTGTTTTTCAATTTCATACATATCTAGGATTGTCTATTGGTATAGTACCGTTCGTTGATTAGTTGATTGTGATTGAGATTGTGATTAGTATATTTGAAAATGTTTAAAATAAACCAAAATTTGACATAATTTTTTTTTAAATACAATTCACCCCCTCTTGGGATTACACCGATACTTTCAACTAGTATTAGAGCCTAGGTTGTAGCAAATCCTAATAGGTAATTACACAAATATCAAAATGAAAAACATAAGGGTATCCCTTTCAGTGAAGGCCAATCCTCATTTAGGCCCTCAATTTTTTTGCGGCGTGAACAACACCTTCTGGAAACAACAAATGAGAATATTTTTGTAAACCATTGATTGGAAAGTCTAGAAAGTAGTACATTGACTTTACTGTAATTCCAAGAGGGAGGGTGAATTTGATATTTAAAAATTTTCTTTCTTAGGTTAGTTAGCCAGCAGCAGTATATCACAAACCTAGGGTCAATCTAGAATATATATGAAATAAACCAAT
Organism: Malania oleifera; assembly: GCF_029873635.1. Classification (NCBI taxonomy): domain Eukaryota; kingdom Viridiplantae; phylum Streptophyta; class Magnoliopsida; order Santalales; family Ximeniaceae; genus Malania; species Malania oleifera. Next base: position 90,958,610 of record NC_080427.1, on the reverse strand, counting down.
AAATACAACTGTAATTAAATTTTCACAAGTACATCAACCAAGCATGCACAGTATAGTAAAGTGACTAAAGTAAATATCACACCGAATATGTTATTGAGGTTTGGCAGATGTGCCTATGTCCCCGCCTCGGCTCGCAAGCCTGAGGATTCCACTATGGCTCACTTAACGGGTGGAGCGATACCACTTATAACTAGGTCAAATTATGAGGGCTGACCTCAACCTTTACATACAATCCTTCTGGGCTAGATTACACCCCTTCAGCCCACGCCTGAGATACAACAAATAATCAATACAACTTTCGTGTGCAAAAATACATGCTTCTCCAATAAATAGATTTGTACCGATATAACGAATGCACTTCACAATGATAAGATCTATAAGCTTAGTAATGACAATATTACAGCTCTAAGATAATGTTGGTGTGGAAATCAAGGTGTGAGAGTTTGCTATGATAATATCTTTGAAACAATATATATAAATATATCAACCACAAATAGGGTTTCAAATATTTCAAAAGTATATTCAAATATCTCGAAAAGACTTCCAAAAAATCAAGCACAAGAGATACTTAGAACACAAGCTTGTCAAAAAATATTTTCTTCAAAGAAAACACAAGACAAGCTCAAGAGCCTTGCAATAAAAATGCAAAGACTCACAAGCTAATAAAAGTTTCCCCACAAAATGGATTTATGAATTAAATCTATGGGGAAAAACTTTTGTGCTTAATTTTCTAAAAAATCAACAAGCAATCACAACAATGAGAGTAAAATCTTGTATAGGAAGTGTAGGATATCTCACAATACTCTCACTAAATATGATTTTTCAAGGGAATGAGCAAAGGAGGAGTATTTGGGCTTGTATATGAAGGAAAAGCACTAGAGAATTCAGAGGGAAATTTTCTTAATCAAATCTTTAATTAATCGTTAATCTTTGCAAATGGGAGCATATATATAACCTTCACCCAAAAAGTAATCTTTTGAACACATAAGGGATAATTAAAATTATTTTAAAACATTTTAGCCTTAATTAACCCAAGTTACCACAGTTAAAAATATGGCAACCTAGGAGTTTCGATCGCCTGGACCTTAAGCTTGGTCGCTTGAACACTCACAACTGGAAAAGTTGAATTTTTGAACTTCGGGTGCCCAAGGGCAGGTTCGAGTGGCTGAACTAAGGCGATTTTCCAAACGCTTGAGGTTCAGTCTCCTAGTTCATAGTTCGGTCTGCCAAACTTCTTATTTTGATCTCTTGAGGTATATTTGAATGTAAGGTTCAGGCGCTCGGGGAATGTGAAAAAGTCAGTATTCATGGTTCGGTCGATCGTGAAAGTTTAGATCAACTTTGGGTCGGTCACCCAAGCCAAGTCAACTATTTTTACTTTTCACCCATTCGGTCCACCAAGGCATTTTTGACACACAAGGTTTGGTCACCTGATGTCCTTTCAAACTTAACAACTAGGTACTATTTTTTAGAAAAGTCTCCCCTATTTTCATTATTTGCATGATTATGATCTATAAAATAGAGGGAATTTTTCCAAGTGATTGTGTAGAGACCTAGGGTCGATCTAAGGTCATTGAACTTATAGTTCCTACCATGCATACTGTGTATAAATTATTATAGACCTTTGATTATTATTACATACCCAAATGATTAAAATATAAAATGCAGATGTAAACAATTTTTTCTTCATTTTCCTTGAGTCACCATGCACCACCATATGATATAAGACTTTGTTCAATCATGCAAGACTGATCCTGCACACAAACTCAGGGCATATATTAGATACAAAGATATTTGTCATTATCAAAACAAGATTTGAAACCTAGTGCAACCACTTTACCCATTCAACATCATTTGAAGCTCTAAAAGATTTGATTGAAGTTTGAGAGCTTATGTAAGAAGTATAGATTCAATACTCTTAAGGATTAAAATTTCTGTTAAGTTCGAAGAGTATTCATTATAAGTGGACATGATTCAAGATATTTGTGTAGAATTGAATATGTCCAACCACTTAGGAAAAAAAAATTTATGAGTATATGAATTTTCTTGAACAATGCTCTTCAGAGAATGGAAAGTATCCTCTAAATATGATCACAATATTGAGCGAGGATACCAACCAAGGAATAGCTAAAATATTTATTGAATGTGATCATGGTATGGTAAATATTTCCTATGGAGGAGATGGTGAACCAAAATAGAAGATTTTTATATTTCAAGTATGAAGGGGATAATTTTATGAAAACTAGATGAAGACTTGATTCCCTTAGTGGATGCCCCTAATTTGGTTGAGAAAGGATGTCTTTTAAATAAGCACTTGATGGAATGGGAACTTGATAATTATTAGTGCTTAAGCTTAAAGTGATGACAAAACTTTGATCAGCCATTTATGCTCAAGAGTAAGCGTAGGGTTAAATGATATACAATGGATTCCCTAAGTCTCAAACATGTGCAATGGATATAATATGCTTACCTTAAGATGTTTATAATTAAATATGTGTCAAGAATTTAAAATAAATTACCACGCAAACATGCCTTGTCTATTTGGAAGTGGATTTTACTTTGACATACTTTGACCAATATTTTCATATTTTAAGCAATCATTAAGATGTAAATGCATTATATTCAAATTGGATAAATTTCTTGAATTTTCGTATTGGTATGATTTTACTAAAGTTCGTAGTATACAAATAGTGAAGGCATATACTAAGATTTGAAATTTTAAGCACACACCACTTCCTGAGCCTATAGTCATCAAAAAACCCTTAAACCTAGGAACTAAGGAAGAATTAAATACTTAAGTAATATTAATTTAAATCCATTTTTCTTTAGGTCCTATGGGGTTTTCCTTCATGATAACCCATTTCATGTTCTTATCTAAGCCTTTGGCACTTCTAGATGGGCAAGAAAATAGAATGTGTGATTTAATTTTACGACAAAAGCAAGTTTTAAATTTTCGTGAAGGGTCATGCTTACAAATCTTGTGTTTGCAAGATGAGGCCTGAAAATTTGTATGGGATTTATTAAATGATTTTGAACCCTTTTTGGGAATATATATATATATATATATATTTTAACCCCTGAGGGTTTATCATCTCCCATTTCTCCCTCCTGGCAGATTATTTTCAATATTTTCTTCATCTTTTTCTTCTCTAAGGTGGCATGATAATCTTTTAATTCCTCTAATTTTTTAGCCAACCTTTTGTTTTGATTTTTCAGAAAAGTTTTGTGATAAGATATTCTAACTAGAGACTTAAGAATTTTAAATGAATCCTTTTCTAGTTGTCATTTCAATGACATGCTTTCATCATAAAACTCAATGCATGATTCAATACAAAATTTAATACAATAGTTTTCACATGAATCATTGCATGCAACATCAGCAATATTATCACAAAGTTCGACAAATGATTCAACACATGATATTTTGCAACAATCAACACAAGATTCATCAACTGCATCATAAACTGAAATAGGAGATGAATCATATACCTCTTCATTGATTGGCGTTGTTAATGCATGATTTACCTCCTCTGGACCATTTGAGGTTAAATCCTTTAGAGTGATTGTCTCCTTCTCTTTTGCCTCTCCATATTTCCTATCCAACTCTTCCCATATATTCTTTGCACTAGAACATGCCATAATCTCAAGTAAAATATTAGAATCTAAAGCGCAATACAGTAAATCCATGGCATGTGAATTTGCATGTATTAAATTAGTATCATTTTCATTAATGGGCATACAAATTCCCTTGAAAATCACCTGCGAGGCCCTCCAATCTACTTATTTTATAAATACACTCATTCTAATTTTCCAGTGAGTGTAGTTTACACCACAAAAACAATGGACAGCCGCTATATAGGTGGCTACCGATTCTTCTTAGAGTCGGATGATCAATTCGGTAATTGCAGAAGTGATGATGAGTACGAGTAAACAAATTCCGATGATGAAACTTTTATAAGGAGGGGAGAATGGAAGAACCCAGTTTGGTATAGCACCAAACCATCGATGGTTTCATAAGACTTAGGAATTTTAGGCAGGAAGGGTTGGTTTTAGACCAAACCGTTGACAGTTTCATAAATCTCAGGAAAAACCATCGATGGTTTCAAACTACTGAGAGGTTATGAGGGAGAGGTGAGAGGAATTTAGTTTGGTTAAAGGCCAAACCATCGAAGGTTTCAAGAAAATCATCACCAATTTCGTCCCAAGTTTAGGAGTTATAAACAGAACTTATGTTATTTTAAATTCATTTCATTTCATTTCTCTCTTCTCTCCCACCGTCTCTGCTCGGGTTTCACTCTCCCGGTCATCTCTCTCTCTCTCTCATGTGTCTTTCTCTCTTTTCTAAGGGCTCCTAGGGCCCTTGCACAACCTCTGATCATCTCTCTCACTTTTCTCAACATGCCTGCAGCTTTCTCCTCATCATGTTAAGGAACTTAGGATTCGTTCCAGGGAGCATAGTAGGCGTATTTTCAGAAATAGGCAAGGGGAATAGATTATGCCAGCTTTTTATTGAATTTGAGCTGATTAAAATTGAGTATATGGATTCTTGAATATTGTATATGATTTTTCTGAATGATTAAGACATATGAAATTGATGGTTTTGATTATTATACATATTTTGGGAAAACCAAAGTGAGTAGGTTAATCATCTCTCTTTCTCGAAAAATCTTTGTACATTTTGAGTTAAATAAAATTATGGAGATGATTAGACCTAGTTTTTAGCTAAAATATATTTTTCCCAGGCAGTTTATCGTATTACGAATCAACATTCTAATCGTGTGGCATAAGAATGAATTATTTTAATTACATAATTGAATTTGAGGTTTTTTATGGTATTACACAGTGAGAATGTCGTATTGTACTGATTTATGAAAATATTGGGAATGCTTTGAAATGTAAAATGACGATTTTATACCGGGCCTTGAAATGTGAAATGGCGATTTTATATTGAGCTGTGAAATGTGAAAAGATGGTTTTATACCGAGTTGTGAAATGATGGTTTTATACCGAGTTTTGAAATGGTTGGAAATACTGATATGAGATATATGTTGAGAAAATGAAATCATGGAACTATTTTAATTACTTAAATTGCATTATATGGTTTAAGAACACTGAGGACCAGATATAATAAGAGCACGATATCGTAGCTAGTGAATGAGTTAGTGCAATCACACAGTACTTAGAAGTGTTGGTTACGGAAAATCGATTAGGCTGTGAAGAGTTGTTGTACCCTCCTAGAGTCCAAACTAGGTTGCGGTTGGCACATCGAACTTGCAGACAACGTAATTTAACTTAACCTGGTGGTAGGCCAACCATGGCTAAGTCGAATCTTCGGACCACAAAACCCGATCATGTGGGCTTATTACATGATGATGTTGTTAGTCCAAAAAAGGTGGTTCTTATACGCATATATGTGAATTTATGTAAATGATGTTATTTACTGAGCTGATTTATATTGTGAAGGAAAATATGTATTTTCAACTATATAAGTGTGTGTTATATTTTACAAATGCTATGTTGGTCAGATAAGCAAATTAATGAATGTATTGATTTCACTAAAACTCATGTTAGCCACACATTATTAATAATCTATTCCCTCTTACTAAGAAGTGTCTCGCCCCAATAAATATATCAACTTTTCAAAGCCTATAGAAAATCGAGCCTAGGAGCTCCAAAGCAGGACTTAGACAATCTCACTAAGGGTTAGTGTAAGTGGGACACTGGTCTATTTATATTAGATGTTTTGCATTTTTGGATTGTAATATGAATTTTAGGTATGGTAGATGTAATGGTTGCAAGGTAGTACTCTAGTACGCATGGAATGGATGGTCTTTTTGCTTCTATTGTATGTGTTAAAATTATGTTATGAAAAGAATGCACCTGTGACCCCCTTTTTGGGTTTAGGTGGTCACAATTGGGGTATCAAAGATATTGTGTTATTATATGTGAATAAATATATTATTGTTTTATGCTATGAGAATTTCGGGGTGTTACACATAGTTTGCTCAAGACATAAGATGCACCAAGTTCTAAGATGGCAAAAGGCCTGGGGCATTCCCATCAAGAAATACATTTGCTATTTTCTACATAAGATTGGCAATTCATAAACTGAGGCATCAATAGAAAAAATTGAGCTTTGAGATACAACAAGGCTAGAGTTACAGAGTTTCATTCTCCCCTATCAGATAGGTGTCGAGATCTCAAAATAGAAAAGGTTGTCATACATTGCAAGCAAAGAATAAAAAATGATAGGAAACGACATGCATACATATCATAATGCACTCACTTATTCATGACATACATGCCTTCTTGCATAGGCTTTGCATATCTATTTTCATTCCTGCTAAGTTAAATCCTTATTTTCTATGAATTCAAATGGTCAGAGTTCTACTTTGGGACATGGGGCAATAGTCCTCAAATCCAAGTAGTTTTTTACGAAAATGTTTTTCAATCACTAGGGCAGCAACCCTCGTATCCAAGTTGTTATTGAAAAAAAAAATGTTCTTCAAGTATTAGGGCATCGATCCTCAAATCCAAGTAGTTATTACGAAAAATCTTTTTTAAGTACTAGGGTGTCAGTCCTTAGATCCAAGTTGTTATGGCAAAAATACTTTTCTAGTACTAGGGCAACAGTCCTCAAATCCAAGTAGCTTTTGCGAAAATGTTTTTAAAATACTGGGGCATCAGTCCTCAGATTCTAGTAGTTTTTGAAAAAATATTTTTCGAATACTAGGGCATTATGCCTCTAAAATTCAAATAATCACTTCCATGTTTTTCTAACCATCTCGTTCATTTAAGAGGTCTCTTCTAGGTTATCCTGACTATCTCATTCATTCGAAAGGTCTCTTCCAAATTTATATGACTATCTCGTTCATTCGATAAGTCTCATCCAAGTTGTCTTGACTATCTTGTTCATT